>NC_081416.1:26178629-26282671 GCF_949786415.1 Peromyscus eremicus
CAAGGCCCTGGGCTTGAGTCCCAGAACTGGGGCAAGGGGCAGGCAGCAGCAAAGATTATATGAACAGTAAAAGACTCAGGAGAGAGGATGGAGATGGGGTCGGGTGAGGTGGTGCCGTGAACACAGGTATGGATGAATGCGCAAGCACACTAGGGGTTTCTGAAACATTTTATGGAGAGAAGTTTCCACATTTTCGAAGTCAAAGATCTGTGTTCAAACACAGGGTTTCAAAGCTGGTCTTGACATCTGCGAGTTTCCTGAGGTTTCCACAGAGGAAGCGAGATCCACTAGGCGTGGTGTGGAAGTAATTACAAAGGACCCCGGCTAGCTGTCCCTCATCATTTCATTCATCTAGTTGACGTAACAACACTGCATCAGAGGTCAAACAGATCCACGGAAGCTACGGGCAGTCAGTAACCTTATACAAAGAAACTGATACCTTTTTTTTTGGCTCAAGAGGTTTCCAAATAAGGGGTACCCCCAATATACTCCTGGAGCTTCTCTCTTCCACATTACATTCCTCCTCATAGAAAAATACTTGGTGTGTGACTGCCATGGGTCTGGTTCATGAGTCTCAGTTCTCAAATAGTGGGATTTGGGGAAAGGGGATCTTTTTTATCAAAGTTATTAAATATGATATTTAGTGCATTCTTCTTTGGACCTGGGAAGTAAAGACACTTGGGTAAGCATTTTTGCTGGGAAGCCTCAAGCTTTCCCTCCATAATTCAGAGTAGGTGAAGTGGTGCACACACACAGCCATTCTGAGATCTGCACAAAGCTATCTTTCCCAACCTAGCCTTCAATAGTAGAGATCTGTGTTTTGTTTCTTCACCGATTCTTACATGCTAAGGAGCTGCTAGTGCCCTCCTCCCACTTACAGCCCAGGGACTCTCTTCCACAGCACTGGTGGAGCTGCATGCTGAGGACGCTTTCTACGATTCAGTCAGTGGGTACTTCAATTACTTTGCCACCAATTCTAACTAGAATTCAGAAACCCGCATGTCTGGGGTCCCCTCACATTTGTACAAATGAAAAGACCTTAGAACTTTCCCCTCGTCTTTTAAATGACAGAATAACTTCATCTCTTCCCTACCTTTTCCCTTTTTAATCCCATGGACTTTAAAGCATATGCTCTCTGCTTGATAGAGCAGATATTTACATGGATATATAATCATTGTGATACTCTGGCCTCATGGTTCTTGAAGACTATCTACCTGCTTTCTATTTACAATAGGCTGGTCCCCTCACCGTCCTTCAGCTCAGCTTCACGTTGAGTTTTTATCATAACTCACAACCGGTCACAGCACAGTTAGAAGAACCTGAATATCCCTCATGCCTTTCCCTCTGTGCCCTCCAGATCGTCCCCTTCTCCTCATTCTTGCTGCCAATATATTATACATGCTCCTGTTCTCTCTCCCAGCCATCCTCACTCCATTTCTCACTGGCCCCTGTCCTTGATTGAGTGCCCCTAAGGGGTTGGCAGTTCCAGAAACAGACAAGCCATCTCTACCTCCAGTGTTCTGCACACTGCTGGAGGAAGCCATGAGCACAGGAGTGATGTTTCCTCCACAAGTACAAGAGACTTCTCTAGCTCTCATTGCCTTTGGATCTTCAGTGGATGCAGGCGAAGAGCCTTCTTCTAAACGTTTTCCACTCTACCTCAGCTTCACACCTCACTCTCAGTTTTTCAACAAATCAACAAAAGATGGCCAATCCATTTCAAATGAAGCCACTGGCCATCTACAAACTACTCTAAAATTCAGAATTCAGCTTTGCCTTTCTTTAACTTTTAATTGTATAGGCTACAGTTTTACACAAATGTAATGACGTGTGTCTATCACTATAGTATGACATAGCATACTTCCAGTGCCCTCAAACCCTCTCTGTTCTTCCTATTCATCCCTCCCTGCACACTAATCCCTGGAAACCAGATATTATTTTGTTTCCATGGTGGTTCCTCTTGCAGAATGAGACGTAATCGGAGCCATGTAGCCATGAAGGAAGCATGTGTGTACTGAAGTCTTGCCCGTGGTTTTTTTTTTTTTGGTTTTTTTTGTTTTGTTTTGTTTTGTTTTTGTGGGGAGGGGCTTGGGGACACCTTCAAATGTTATTCCTCAGGCATTGCTCATCTTGGTTTTTTTGGTTTGTTTTATTTTGTTTTTTTAACAGGCAGGGTCTTTCAGCGAGCCTGGAGCTCACCAAACAGGGTAGTCTGGTGAGTTCCCTGGACCCAGAGATTCACCTGTTTCTGTTATCTCTGAGCTGAGATTACAAACATGTTCGGCCCACCTGGGTTCTTGTTTGTCTTTCTTTTTCTTTTTGTAAATACAGGTTCTGAGGGATGGATTCAAATCCCCTGCTTGCAAGGCTCTTTAGTGACTCAGCTATCTCCCTAGCCCTATCCATATCTTCTCATAGCTTCTTTTTATCACTAAATACTATTTCATTGTCTAGATAACTTCTTCATTTATTCTGAAGAAGATGGGATATCTTTATTGCTTCCAAGTTTGGGACCTAAGAACCACTGTGTGGGGAATTTTTTGAATGGCTGTAAATTCCCAGCTACCTTTGGTAGATTCCCAGGAATGTAACTGCTAGAATGCCTGGTAAGGTGTTTGGTTTTACAGCACTTTCCAAAATGGCTGTATCATCCAGCATTCCCTCCAGCAGGTGAATGAGGGTCCCTGTTGATCCACACCCTTGCAGCCGTTGGGTGTTTTTGGTGTGATGGATTCTGGTCATTCAAGAAGTGTTGAGTGGTATCTCTGTTGTTCTGATTGGCATTTTTCTGATGTCTATGACGTGGGACGTCTATTTGCATCATTATCTTGCCATTGTCACAGTTTCTTTAGTGGGGTGTCTGTAAGGCATTTAGCTAGTTTTTTAAATAAGAGTTTGTACTGAGTTGTAGGGAGTTCTTTGTATATTTAAAATGCTTCTACATCAGGTACATCTTTTGAAGCTATTTTCTCCTGGCCCATAACTCATCTTTTTAGAATCTTGACAGTGTCTCTTTGCAAGGCATATTTTTTGACAACAAAATTTTTAATAGGTAGAACTTCTGTTATCTTTCTTCCATGAATTATGCCTTTGTTGTCCTATTTTAAAAAAAAATAGGGGTTGGGGATTTAGCTCAGTGGTAGAGCGCTTGCCTAGCAAGCGCAAGGCGCTGGGTTCAGTCCTCAGCTCTGGGAAAATAAAATAAAATAAAAAGACAAAAGTTAAAAAAAAAAAAGCCAAACCTAAAGTTATCGTCATAGTCTCCTCTGCTATTTCCTAACAGTTTTATATGATTAAATTCATGTTTATGGTCCATTTTGAGTTATCTTTTAGTTTCCATATAGAGGCCAGTTGTCCTCAAACCATTTGCTGAAAAGGCAATTCCCCATCATGCTGCCCTTGCTCCTTGTCAGAGACCAGCTGAGCTGGGACCTCAGGAGCCTCATCTCGGGTTCTAGTCCCCTGACCTGCCTGTTCAATCTCTTGCCAATGCCACATTGCCTTGATTGCTGCGTCTTTATTAAGTCTTACAGCCAAGTAATGTCAACCATTCAACTCCGTTCTCTAATACTGTGCATGCTTTCCTATATAAACTCTACGACTAATTTATCAGTGTTCCTAAAATAACTAATAAAATTTCATTTGAAATTGCATTGAATTTATAAATCAAGTTCAGAAGTGTAGTGGGAATTCGCTCCACCAATGACCTTGGGGTATCTGGCCCGATATAGAGGTGTGGTTTTTCAGGGTATGTGTCTGCTTAAAACTGAGGAGGGGGTGCTCGCGCTCTCTTTTGAGGTGGTCAGAAACTTGACAGCTGGTTCCATTCACCCCCAGGCAGAACGGAGGACAATAATGGCTGTTTACTTTGTTCTGTATCTGTGAGTGTATTTCTCCCCATTTTATATCTTAAGAAATCCTTGACACCTTTTGACAGACTCTCCTGGATTCGCTTAACACAGAAGTCCTGATAATATTGAGTCTCCCTATTCACAAATATGAAATTTCTATTGCCTTAACTTTTCCTTAATTTCTTTCAACATTATACTTTCGTCACACAGAACTTACACCTATTTTGTAGACTTAAAACTCAACATTTCATTTCTTTTGGTGAGCTAATGAAAACTGTAATGTGTTTATGCTCACTAGTATTTTTTGTCAATGAGTTAGGATCATCCAGGGAAAGGGAACTTCAATTGAGAAAATGCTTCCATCAAAATGGCCTGTCAGCATATCCATGGGGCAGTTTCTTGGTGGATGACTGATTTCGGAGGGCTTAACCAACTGTAGGAGGTACAGCACTTGGGCAGGTGGCCCTGGGTTACGTAAGAAACAAAGTTGAGCAAACCATGGAGAGCAAGCCAGTAATCAGTATTTCTCCATGTCCTCTGCTCAAATTCCTGCCCAGACTTCCCTCAGTGACAGAGTATGATCACCAAGTATTAAGATGAAATAAAACCTTTCTTCTCCAAGTAGCCTTTGGTCATGATGTTTATCACAGCAACAGAAACCTAACTAAGGACAATGTTCTTAATTGCAAATTTCATTCTTGGTATATAGGAAAGTAGCATTTGTATGCTAACCTTGCGTGAACTCTGCTGTCACTGTTTATTAGCTGCAGGATCTTTCTCATTTTTCATACAGATCACATTTTTTTTTTGGTTTTTCGAGACAGGGTTTCTCTGTAGCTTTGGAGCCTGTCCTGGAACTCGCTCTGTAGACCAGGCTGGCCTCGAACTCACGAAGATCCACCTGTCTCTGCCTCCCGAGTGCTGGGATTAAAGGTGTGTGCCACCACCGCCCGGCTGATAACTCTTAATTTCAACAACAGCTTTATTTCCTCCGTTTTGTTTTTTTTTTTTTTTTGCCTTCGTGTCATGATTATCCAGAAATAACTTCATCATAATCAAGATGATAAATAATGTATTACTGAGAGGGGGAGTTTCCTTTAGAATGGAAATGGCCATTCCCAACATGCAAATAAAAAAAGTAACTTAAAAAGAGGGGTGCTGGTTAAGAGGGGTGCTGGTGATATAGTTCAGCCAGTCAATGTCCCTATGGCCAAGCTGACAACCTTAAGTTTGATCCCTGGGACCCACATAGTAGAAGAGAACTGACTCCTGCAGGCTGTCCTCTGACCCCAATCATAAGCCATGACACGCACACATACCTCACCCCCAAAACACACACAAACAAAACTATAATTTAAAATTTTTCTAAAGAATGGGCATTATTTGTCCAAATAGTATCCCATAATTGAATCAGCACAACAAGCATGGGTAGAATGCCAATCTAGATGTGACACTAACCTTTATCTGCTCACGCTCCTTCAGCCTGAGGAATGCCTGGTGCGTTAATTACCTTTCTCCATGGAAAGCCACTCCACCTACAAACACCTACAAACTTCCTAACACTTGCTTGTTTGGGACGGTGTTTAATGATTGAATTCAGGACCTTGCATGTTACAAGCAAACACTCTATTGTGGAGCTAATCCCAAAGCCATGGTTTTGTTTTCAGGGAATCTTCATCAACTGTCTCTCCAATATTCTCAAGCATATATTCCCAGTTTTATCATCCTCTCCTTAATGATACCCGTCCATATCTTTATCTAATTTTAACAACCCTGTGCACTGAGTTATTCCATCAGCACCAAAGAATGTGCATATTTGAGTCCCAGATGCGTTGCCACAGCTCTCCTTGTGCATTTTAATACCTGCCAGCACCACCCCAGGTTATTATTCTATTTGTCTTCTCGTCTCCTTCATCCCATGAGCCAACAAGTGGTGCTGCATTCCCTTCTTCGGCGGCTCACCCACCCATCACCCACCCTCGACTTCAGTTGGCACTGCTGCTCTTCTGGAAGCTATTTTAACAGACTCCCAACCGAAGCCACATTGCTCTCCATGTGGACGAGCCTTACAGTGTAACTCGGATAACATCGTTCTGCACTTAGCGTATCTTTGGTGTTCTCCACTACAAACCCAACACGCAAGACGCTTGATAATGTGGCCCTAACATTTCCACGTAGCCCCCTTTCCCATGAAACCCTTCTAGCTCCTCAGCCTTCAACTCAACCACATTTCTTCCATTTCTGGATGCGGTCACATTTTCTTTCCTTCAAGTCTCCATACAGGTCTGTCCCCAAATCTCTGCCAGTTCTACTCCTACAGAATCATTAAGGTCTTGTACAAAATCTCCCAGTTCTTCCTCGAATTTTCTGTCTAGTAATAGATTTTGTTTTTCTTTCCTAAAATCACCATGTATTTTCTTTATGATCCCTTAACAGTTCCGTGACACACCCTTTGGTTATCTGCCATACCCTCTCTATGTAACTTGTAAGGCTCTCATAGCTTCTGATTAGCCCACATTCTTCTCACACTGCCTTTCAGATAGCACACTAAGAGAATGTTCAAGTTAATCTACATAGTGAATAGAATAAAAATCGAGTTAATTTATCAATGTTAATTAAACAAATTCTTAGGAGGCCTGGAAACTGAACATTTTTTTTTTGTAGTTCATAACATTAGACTGGGATATAGGAATCACTTTAGTTAAAGATGCAGAACAGCACAGATGTCGTTGGTTCCTAAAACCAGAGTTGGGCTAGACCTTAGCAGTCATTCAATCCCTCTGTGTCAGCCTCACAGCTACATAAATGTGCAGTCTGCCGCGCTTACCATTTATTTTATTTCTTATTTACTTTTGAGACCAGGATTCATCTAGTACAGGCTGGCTTTGAACTCACTAGGTAGCCAAGGATGACCTTGAGTTCCTGATCCTCCTGCCTCAACTTCCCAAGTACTGGGATTACAAGTGTGTGTTCCACCACACCCAGCTTTCGGTTATTACTTACTAAGAGCCCTGTACCCACCAGGTCCTTATACACCATGCCAGGCTCACACAATCCTTCGGTTCACCCTGCATCAACGCCGCCACCGCTCACTCCACCACACACACAACAGAAGAGAGGCAGAGCTGGGGTCCAGGCTTTTCTACTGACCACTGTTACAGACCTAAGAGCACTACACGGCCTAACCTCTGTCTCCTGCTGTGTCTTCTGACACTACTTATGCCAACTAAGTGGAAACACACACTAAAAGTTTCAAGCCACTTTCATTAAAACTTAGAGACATTAAAATTATCTGGTAGCTTTATCACTATAAAGCTGTGAAGCCTGATCTTATTTGCCAGAAAACTTCTTTCCCAGTTTTTCCTTCTTAAAGGTATTTTCAACAGAAAAGTCAGTTGTCCAACCACATTCAGCAAGTTTTTATTGAATCCCTGAGATGTGGGACATGGGAAGGTATGAATCTAGGCAGGATTTTACTCTCCGAAGGTTCACAAGCAAGAGGCAGACAATCTGTTAGTAGTAGGAACAATTCCTCTCCCCCTGTTGGTACCCAGGGGCGTCCAACAATATAAACTCCAGATTCTTGCCTCTTCAGAGAGGAACCTGGGAAAAAGGAAGACTGTAACCCAGCAACTTCAAGCTCTCTCACAGCTCCAAAATGCTGCGCTCAATCTTGAAGTTACACTTCCAAAAGTGACCACAGTTACCACAATGGAAGGAGAATGGAAGGGTGACCACTCTTACTTAGCAGTGGACTGTGGGAAAATGGAGTGCCGAAAATACTGCTCCAAGACTGAGGCTGACTCCAAGTTCACTCTTTATAATAATAGACTTTATCAAGGTAGTCTCCTGGGGAGTATTAAATGTGACATTCAAATCTTCCTTCCATGACATTGCTGACTTATAGCCTTAGTCCTTTTAATATTCAACCACGAAGTTTAAAGGATAAATTTAAGCAATTCCTTTTACCTACCATTCTGTGGCGTTACCAACATTAACAAATTAAGAGTTAGGGCCGCTGACAAAGAAAGCAAGCTTTGGGTTTGTTAAAATTAACATTCTACCATGTTAGTGTGGACAGCTTTCACTACTGCTAAGTATGAGTTTAGTTTCCAGGTAGGAAAGAGGAATGGGGAACTATCAGTGTTCAAACGAGTGGAAACATACAGGCCAGTGATGATTTACCTTTGCTGATTTCACCTCAACATTTTTTGCACTTCCATTTTCAACCACTACCTGTATTTTCAATGGTTTGCTCACTTGACAATGCACTTTAGTTCCAAAGCTCCACATCCTTCTTCATGCCAAGCGTCTTAAGACAGGATGGGTAAAGGTTTGTCAACTTGTGCCGTTAACAGCATAGAGGAGAAAAACCGCATTCAGAACCGCACCATATCGGTAGCTTGCCCACCAGAGGCAATGGACTGCAACTGTCAAAATGGTCCTGCCAAGAATCAGGAACACAATTTATTTATTCAGGATGTCAACAAACCTACTGTGCCCAGACTATATGTGGGGCTTGTTGATTCCAGTATAGAAATTAAGAAACAGGTAAAGCACCCCCCCTTCTCTTCTCCGTGGAACTTACATTCTTGTAGGGCGAGAGCAGATCTACAGAATGCCTCCACAAAATATTATTAGCGATTAGGAGCTATGAAGAGAAAAGGACCACGAACTAAGTAGGAAGTCAAGTCACCAAGAGTATTTGTGGGGCCCTGCCACTGGAGGTGAGCCCCAGTTGATGAGAAAACTTTGCTCTGCAGCCCTTCAAATGCGGGGTGGGGTGAGGATGAATCAAGTTAGCATTTAAGAATGACGACAGTCGGAAACATTCTGTATTCATGAATGAAAAATTAGGCGGCCTTTTAAAACTAAACAAACAAACAAAAAACCCGAATCCCAGCTAATTTTTAATATCATCTCCTTAAGAGGCCAATTGTTTAAGATCAACTTTTTAAGATTCTACTAATTACTTGAAAACTACTGAAGTTGACGCAATTACTAGAAGTCTCTCCAAGCCAGAGACCTCCTTCACTTGACACCATTCAAATTCTGAATGAGACTGGACCCGGGCCTGCAGCGAATCAGCGCCTCCTCTGCCTCATTAACGCAGCCAGGTGGAATTTCATTTCCCTTCCAGAAAACACGCAGCGAGGCTAGGGGAGGTGGGGGAGCCCAACACCCTCAAAGTTACAGTGGCAGGTTTAAAACACAAAAACCCGCCGCGCTCTCGCATGGACTCCCCCCGCCCCCGCCCCTGCAGGCGTCATCTCTCGCAGAAGGGACGCTCTCCAGGGTCAGAGGCCCACGGCGAGTACGCGCGCGCGTGTGGAGCCCGCGTGAATCATCGGAGCGCGGTCCTCCGGGGCGATGATTCATTCACCGCTCCGGAGCTCACGGCCACACGTCCCCGGCGTACTATGACGGCCGCACACGCAGCTTCCTTAATATTAAACAAATGTTTCAAAGTACAGGCGCCTGCAGCGAGAAACGCCTGGAGTCGGGGCGAGGTGGCGGGGAGCGAGCGTCCCGGGGCGGGCAGGGGCGCGGTGGGCAGGGCTGGTCCCCCCCGACCCGACCCCCGAGGCGCGCGGTGGCGCACAGGTGGGTCCCCGCCGCCCTCGCCGCCGCGTTCCCGCTCGCCCCTCTGCTCTCCGTGGCATCTTATATAATAGCCCGAGCCGATCCAAACGGAAGCGGGGTGCGCGCTGCCGGGGCCGCCGGGCAGAGGTGCTCGAACCCCGAGCCCCGAGCCCGAGGGGCTCCCCACGCAGCTCCCACGAGACGGGGGGGGGAAAGGCCCGGACGCCCGCCCTACGCGTCCCCCTCGCGAAGGCGCTCGGTCGTGGTCGGTCCCCTTCAGGAAGCCGCGAGCGTCACCAACTGCGTCAGCTTCTTCAAACACCGTGCCCTGTCTCTCTCCAGCCCGGGAGCCGCCACCGCGGGGCTAGGGCCGCGGGCCGCGCTGGCAGGCGCGTCTCGGGGGAGGAGAAAGTTCCCGGGGACCCTCCCGTCGCCCGCTCGGCCCAGCCGCACCGCCCGCACCCGTGCCCGGGCGTGGGCAACTTGGGACCCCCGGCTGCGCGCGGGCCCCCGCAGCCCGCTGAGCTCGCAGGGCTTCCCGCGGGGGATCTAGCCCAGGGCCCAGCGGAAGAACAGCGGCGCTAGAAAGTTCCCAAAGCCGGGAAGCCACCGGGGTCCCCGAGCATCGCTCTTACCTAGCTCTCGGGAGGCCACGTTCCGGGCGGGCCGCACGGGGCGCGTGGTGCACGAGCGCGCGCGCGTGGGGCGGTAGGTGAGCAGCCCGCGCGGGCGGGGGCGGAGCAGGGCCGGGTGGCGGGGCGCGAGCCGCGCGGGCGGGGGGTCCGGGTGGCCCCGCGGCGGGAGGGCGGGGGTGGGGTGGGGAGGGGAGGACGACGGCAGCCGAGCCCGCGGTGACGGTGGCGGCGGAGGCGACGGCGATGGGCGCGGGGCGAGCGCGCCAAGGGGGCGGAGGAGTTGCCAGAGGGTTTGTTTACGCATTGCTGCCCGGCTCGGGGCACAGCCCGCACTCCCTGATTGGACACAAACTGGGGCACAGCCTCTCGTCGCCGCCCGCCAGGCCTTCGGGAGCAGCCGCCGCGGCCGCTGCGTAGCTCCTGGAGCGCCTGCCGGGCACAGCCCACCGCAGTGCCCCGGCCTGGAGGGGGACGGTCGGGGCGGCGGGCAGGGTGGGCGTGGAGCGAAGCGGGCGCCCGGGGCTTGGAGTAGCCCACCTGTAGTGGTGCGACCTTGGCAAGGAGAAACTTGAAACTTCTCTGGCTTGGAGGCTGCTTAGGCTCCAGCGGCTGATTAGATACCCCACTCCATCCCCTCCACCCCCACCCCCACCCCCACTCCCACAGGAAGCTTGCCCTTGAGCAGATAGAAAAGCAGCTCTAGTATCAGTATGTCTTTGGTCAAGTCGAGGCTTCTTGGAGAAACTGACCGTGGGCGCTCGCAGTTTTTTTTCTGCCTCCCGCTCCCCTGCTTTTAATCGCACACCTTCACACGACATTCAAAAGTTGTCCTCCCAGAAGTGACCTCCTCACCCCCGGTCCTGAGCATCCTCTGAGGGCTTCGCATGGTCTCAGCTTCCTTCACGGCCAGACCTCCACGGCTTCAGCCTCCTCTCTACTATCCATCCAACTGTCACCTCAGAACCTAAGCCTGAATACCACGCCTTGAATGGGTTGGTAGATTTGCATTCCCTGGATCTTGTACTGTTCTCTGTCGGAGAGCACCAGGGTTCCCTGTACCTGTGCAAATGCTCCCCGACTCAGCTCCCTTTCTTCCTTCCACCATTTGTATTTAGTCTTCTGGACTCCCTGGCGACTGACATCAGCCTGGCTTAGGGATCAGTCATGTACCTATGCTGTGCACGCCTCCCCGCCCATTCCGTAGATGTCTTAAGGAAAGTGGCCAAGTTTCAACAGGGCTCCAGCAACTGGGAGAAATGAAACTGAAAAAAATCCCGTGTTGTCTTAGTGTCTGCCATTCTGCTGGGTCCGGAGAACTTTGAGTCTGAAGAACTGAGAGCACACACCTCATCTTGTCAAAAGCAAATGCTTCAAACCCACGCGTGTCCTCTGTGTTTCCTGTCTCTGTATTCACTCCCCACATCTAACTATGCCTCTAAAGTCACAACAGCCCTGCGTGGAATGTGACTGAGTGCTGTAGGAAAGTTCCTTAAGGCAAGGCCCATGGTGGCCAAAGTGAATAAAGTACATAAATCATGAAGCAACAGTCACAAATTCAATCATTTTACAGATGATTAGGGACACTAAGAGCCCTCCAGTCCCGGTGAAATACATGGATTCATCTCTGTCTGATCAAACACTACTTCTAATATGTCATGGGATGGACCCAGTCCTGCTTGACTCCTGGGATGGCTAGATTTCTTTCTCTAGATTTCTAGATTTCTCTGGGTTTCTTTCCATTGGGAAAACAGCTGAATTCTGGAGGAGCAGCAAATGAACGTTTTCTTTCTCAAATAATTGACATTAGTTACAAACACATTGAAAGACCTGTAAATGCAATCAGGGGAGGGTGAGCACCTTCTCCCCTAGGGCTCCAGAGCAGTGGAGCAGAATGAGTGCAGCTTCTCCTGGAGATGCCTCCAGAGCAAAGGCTCCTTCCTCCCACCCTGTCCTCTCAACCTCCTCAGTCACCGTGTGGAGAAGGCAGAAGCTAGTACACATGTGACAGGGCTCACACATGACAGGTGTTGGGGAAATGGGAATGAAGCTGAGAGCGTAGTGATGAGTGACAGGTGCCCCAGGCTTGGGTGCAGCACCTGATTGCCTCTGGGATTCATCCTCCAGGTCAGTTTCTGCAGTGTGGCCAAACATTTCCCCCCTAGCCCTGGCACTTCGATCTCCCCCACGTATCTTCCATTCTTTCTAGCCTTCTCTTGCCCATCACAGCTTCCTTAGGCTTTTCTTTTCTCATCCCCTCTCACTTTTCTCTTAGTGTTTCCTTCCTGTCTCCTCCTAACCCTCCCTCTCTGAGTTCTCATCATACCATCCCTGTGTCAGCTGTAGGCTTTGGTATGAAAGCCATGTCCTGCTTTCCATTAAGGCATTCATCTTAGGCACTGCCATGTTGTGGCCCTTCCACACACAGTGCTAGACAGTGTGTATATGTTATCTTGCTTCTTCTTCACCATACACTCGTTGGCCCAGCACCGCTGGATACGATTCGGTGGCTTGCCAGTCATCTGTCGCAAAGGAGACTTTGTTTACACAGGTCACTAGACACTGGCAACGGTCCTCTTCCTGTTTGTGCTGGGGGTTCCCTCCTCACGTTCGTATCCTTGGTGCTTTCCTCTCATTATCAGAAACACCTCCCTGAGCCCCAAATTCCAACAGTCCAGTACATCGTTTTAAACCTCCAAAGATTCACAACAGCTACACAGAGGAGCTAGCATTCTGGTTTTTGAAGGATGGATAAAATTGAACAGCTGAACATTGATGAAGGAAGAGCATTTTTGGTGGAACAGTAGATACTATGATCTGACTCAGCTGAAATGCAGAGGAAGGCTAACAAATTAGGGCGTGTTTCAGAAAGTTATCTTTATATCACAGTTCCCCACAGTGGTGTGTTCAGAAACACAGATTAAATCCTAAATATATGTATGGTCCATATTATTCGAACCCTAGTGTTTTAAGGCCAGCTGCGAAGAGGTACTGACACTGTCTAGCCCCAAATGTTTTAAAGTAGGAGAACTACAGCCTGCAAGGTTTGGGTGTCTGAATGTTAAGCTGATTAAACACGGCCATTAAAGTCTACCCATATTCAAATCCCTTCTTTGATAAATGCTGGGTTGTATGATGTTGAACTTACATGTGATTAAATTTCTTTCTCAACACATAGGGAAAATAACATCATCTACTTCAGTGGCTTTTGTGAAAATTAAATATTATATATAAAACACTCTATAGTCAGTTTGGACAACAACAAAGACAGCCGTAGAGTAAGTAGCTTAAACAACAAACATTTGTTTCTCACAGTTCTAGAGGCAGAAGTCTGACACCAGGGTGCTGTTGAGGCCCAAGTTCTGTGAGCATACGCCTCCTTTCAGGAATGCAAATGGTCAACTCCTTGCATCTTGGCAGTGGAAAGAGGGTGAGTGAGAGACTTACGTTTTCTTTCTTTAGTGGTTTATGGGTTTACTTTGGTTGGTTGATTGGTTGGTTTTTTCAAGACAAGGTTTCTCTATGTAGCCCTGGCTGGCCTGGAACTCACTCTGTAGGCCAGACTGGCCTCAAACTAACAGAGATCTGCCTGCCTCTGCCTCTTGAGTGCTGGAATCAAAGATGTGTGCCACCACCGCCCAGCTACCAGGATCCTTTTCATGAGAGCACTCATCCCATTCATGCAGACTCCACCATTACCACCTAAAGCTCCTTCCAAAAGCCTCACCTTCAGTACCGTCACCCTGAGGATGAGAATTCCAACAGATGAAATCTGAGAGTTCACAGATACTCTGCATTATGAGTATGGAGCACAGTGCCTGGGAGGTAGTACTCAAAAAACATAGATGCATATTATTATACATCCAATGCCATCAAGCTAGAAGGTGCCTGAAACAGAATGAGCCTCATCAAGCTTCTGAAGTCCAGACTGAGCATTTCTGATACTGGGGGTTCTAGCATATAGTACCTGTTTGATGCCATCTGTGAAAACACAGCACTCTGTTAGTTTGCTGTTTAAAGAAGGTCCCAGCCAGGCATGGTGGCACACACCTTTAATCCCAGCATTGAAAGGTAGAGACAGGTGAATCTCCACATGTTCAGGGTCAGCCTGGTCTACATGATGAGTTTCATAGCCAGGGCTATGTAGTGAGATGTTGTCTCAAAAAACAAAAGGACAACCAAAAAAAAAGGTCTCGGTTGTATGTCTAGCTCTAATTCCTTTCTGTTTCCTCATCATCCCTGTCTGCCCTAGCATACTGAAAAATTCCAGAAGGAGGTAGGGAGTATAAAAATTAGTTGTGGACATTTCATCATCAACAATAGTTTCCAAGTTCTGATATAGTAAAACTTAAGTAATTTAAATTTCAGAAAACTCAAAGTCATTGAATTAGATTTATAGTACTCTAAGCCTGTGTAATATCAAGCCTACCAACTTAAAATGGAAGGTCTGTAGGAGATTCACTGGGAGCATGAAAAAGCCTTCAGAATGTCCAGTCTATTATAGATTACCTTCTTCCTTTCTTAGTCCCTGATTCTATTCCCTTCAAAATTCCCCTAGACCCACAAGTATTATGTAGCCTACTCTCAGGACATAAGCATCTTGAGACAATGAAGCATTTGACCTTTTATCTCAAGAACCTAGCTCAGCGGCATGCACTTTTAAGGAATCTCTTCCTCCTGACCCTTCAAAACATGGTCTCCTTGGGTGACTGTAATGGCTAGATTGTACCTTATTCCATTAATTTATCAGAAAACATGCAGCTTCTGAGTGTGGGATAAGTGTGCAATCTGCAATATAAAGAACATTTGAAGAAATTAATTTTAACGTTGTACATTGAAGCAATATTTTAGGAGGGTTGGGAAGGCAATTTTTAGCCATTGGACTTTTTTTGTAGCACCTTCAAACCACACAATACAAACTAAACCTTATCCAAAAGTAAAGGCTACTTAACTACCACCGTTATACACTTTGCTTTAATTAATATATAGGTTGCTCAGTTCTATATGTGGCTATATTAGCCTGTCAAAGTCAGTTCTTAAAAGACACATTTTCCTTAATCTTAAAAAGTCAGTAATTGTTCCACTTTTCTCTCTTACTTCAAAACAAATTTATAATTCAATATTTGATCTCTAAAAGAGACCTTCCATTTTCCCAGCTTCACTGACATGCCTTTTCTAGGAAGTTGGAAGGGAGCAAAAGGCTTAGTTCTAGATCAGCTACTCCATTTCATTGAAAGGAAACTGACACAGAAACTGAGGGCAGCATGATAGCTCATTGGGCAAAAATGCTTTGCCACCAAGTGTGATGACTGCAGTGGAATCCCTGGGACCCATATGGTGCAAGGAGAGAACTAACTCCCACAAATCGTCCTCTGACTTCCCCGTGCAAGCTGTGGCATGCCTCTGTGTATGTGCAGACATGTACACACACATGAACACACACACACGAGAGAGTATAAATAAAAGTGTAAAACAAGTAGTGATAATAGTGGTAAAATCTTGCATTCGCAAAGCACATGCTCACTCTCCACGTCCTCATCAGGCATCTTTGAAACATACCTGGATGAACCACATTGCCCAAACCCTTCTCCAATTCCCCACTTCCACCTGTCACTACCAACCACTGGAGCCCCTTGAAGTTGGCGATCTTTGACTCCTCCTTCTCTTTATGCCTCCACACCCACTTCAGCTTGTCTCCCTTAGCTGTCCTTTTGGTCTGAACTAGACCATGATAGATGAGGACATCTTTACAATTGTATTAGGACCATGGTTATAGCTTTGCTTTCTCCCACCCCTGTCTCTTACACAGTGGCCCTAGCAGAACGATTTTAATGTAACCCAACTTTATATATTAATGAAAAAATAGCACTGTTTGCCATATAAAATGAAATTTAAACATGAATTTAAACCTTCAATAAACTGTGCATTTATGAATGTTAAACCGTTCCAGTTCTGAAATGTTAGTGACGAGCCGTGTGACCTTGGACACACTTAACTTCCATGAACTGTGGGATCTTGGATGGTAGCTGGTGATATTAGTATATGTGCCTAACTCCTAGGATTATTTGAAAATTAAACAATGGGATAATGAATGTAAAGTGCTTGAATAATAGTTGTAATAGTCTATGGTATTTACCGAGGTCTTACTTTTCAAGAATTTGAAGTCTTCAGATGAATAATCTTATATCAAGCTTACAACATAGATGGCATTACTATTCTTGGATGAGAAACTCGGGCCTGGAGGAATTATGAAACAAGGTCACCTAGCTAAGAGGTGGTTGAGCCAGGCTTCAAAATCGGGCTAACCTGTGTCCTACAGTCTGATTCTTGAAAAGAGCTTGTAGATGGTGGGTCACTTTACATCCTTTATTTATTATCATTAGTAAAGCCTTACAGTGAAGAAAAAAATCCTTCCCCTACTCTCCTTTCAGGTTTCTTTCTGAAATTGGGTCTCGGCACCACTCTAGGGAGAGGCGAATATGTCACGGTTAAATGCGCTGGGTACGACTGTTTCTGCTTTTCAGAGGGGCAAGAAGGGTGGCTATCCTGTGCTGTCTGGACCCTCTCATTTCCCTGATCTCTCTTTTCCCTTCTGCCTTCCACTGTATCTTCTGCTCTGTGTTTATTCCTTGCACTTGCTCTAGGGATGGAATACTCCTCGTGTTTAATTCTGTGTCTTCCATCCCAGATGACTTAGGAAAGGGAATCTCCCCACCAGCTTCCTAGCAAATATTTCTTTCCATCTCTGAAGTATTTTCATTTCTTCCCCTTGGGGTATATTGTGCACTGTGGTTATGAAATGGTCCCACTTGACTGTCTTTTGTTCTTTAATGATGCTAAAAAACAAAATAGAGTATCCTATTTCTGGTATTCCATGAATTCTTCTTTGGCCTCGTATTTCTGCATTGTATATGGCTTTCTGTGCCTCCCCTACTCTCTCGCTTCGTGTGTGTGCGTGTGTGTGTGTGTGTGTGTGTGTGTGTGTGTGTGTGTGTGTGTGTTTCTCCCTGAGCATCTGGTTGTTTATATTTGAACATCTGGCTTTTTTGATTAATAGCAAAAATTGACCTTGGCCTTCTAATAATGAGATTTTTATAGATCCTAGAATCATAAAATGTTAAAGCCGGAAGGACTTTTGTAGATAACAGAGGCTCACACATTCCTTTTATAGTGAGAAACCAAGACTCCGAGAAGCCACATATCCGAGGAGTGCTACATGACCTATAACAAGAGGAAGCCTGAGGCAATCCCAAGACATATCCTTCATTTCTTCTTTATGAGTTGAGTTAGGACACCTGAAAATACTACTATGTAAAATGTATAAGTACCTTCTCCCAAAATGGTTAAGTTTTCATATTAGTGTTTTTTTAAAAAATACTTATTTCCGGAGGGATAGGAATTTCAGGAATGAAAAAAAAAATCATGCACAGGCAGATAAGAGTGATGAAGAACTGGGTTGTATCACTTAATGATCATATTTCTTTCCCAGTGGTCCTTGCTACAGTGTCTGCTGCACATTACAATCTCAACAATGTTGATGGCAGTGATGGTGAGTTATGACAAGGTCTCCTATTCCTGTGTTCTCAGTTCTTTCCCACTGTTTTGTTCTTATAATCCCAGTTATTTCTGACTGTCGAGGCTTTCACAATGGTGCGTCTAGTTTGGAATTCTTTATGAGGCACGAGGCGGTGATTTAGTTGCTGCCGTCTATGGTCACAATGATGATGACTTAAAATGACTTCAGATGGAAATCTCTACTCTCCACCATAGGCAGAGGCACAGATACAGCCTCTGAAACCTTTCTAGATCTGAGGAAGTGTGTTCCTAAATTTGACCAATTATTGCAAAGAGCAGTCCCTGGCCAAATAGTTTGGAAAATATCAAATGGAACAAAACCCCGGTTTAGGGTTGATTTGCCTTGCTTCTGGAGGAATTCTAAGTGTCTTTAAAATACTGATGGGAATCCTGCAGATTTGTACGTAGGAAGGACATAACTACATAGAATTATGTGAACATTTTTTTACCTTAAATCAATATCTATTAGATGTGTTTCTAAAGGATTGGTGTCATATAGAACCAACTTGGAAAATGTTCTTCTTTGGGTTTCAATTAAACAAATTGCATATACTCAATTTGTTCTAAACCTAGCTGTTCCAGATGATAAGATAATTGACCCAAGGATTTTTTTCTTCTTCAGTGCAGTGAATGAAACTGTGTCTCCTCTGTTCAGTTATCATTTCAGAACTTAGATGCTATTATTCCTTGGTTTGGAATTTCTCCATCAGAGAAGTCATAGGCTATTTAAGCCAGGTCTCACACGTGAGCTGCACAGTTCCCGTAATCACTTCAGCTAACCTGTTCTAGTCATGCAGTTTTCAGTGCAGACTTGTGATTTAAAAAAAAACAAAAACAAAAGAACTTGATTAACCACAACAATGACAACTAGCTCTTATTGAATGTGCACTGTGGACCACGTATTGTGTTAATAGCTTTGCATGTAACGCCCCACCTAATTATTTTGGTTCTTCGAGACAGCGTTTCTCTGTGTAGTTTTGGTGCCTGTCCTGGATCTCACTCTGTAGACCAGGCTGGGCTCAAACTCACAGAGATCCGCCAGGTTCTGCCTCTCAAGTGCTGGGATTAAAGGCGTGCGCCACCCCTGCCTGGATATTACCACAATCTTATAAGGAAGTATTACAGTATTTCTGCTTTACATACAGGGAAATGTGAAGAGAACTTAAGTAACTTTGCCCAGGAAGCTCCCACGTTTATGGGAAGGGGGATGAGCAGGATTGGAGCCAGGACTGGAACTTTGGTTTAGCTCTCATCTGTACTGCCTTTCCACTGTTGGTTTGTTTTTAAAGAAATGTCTAAAAGCAGTGGCTTCCTGGTCCAGCTTTCAGTGATTGGCATGTCACCGGGCATTTGGAAAAGGAGTTAAGCAATTTGGCCAAACCGTTCAGGCAGGAAATGATGGACCCACGCTTTGAAACCATCTCCATGAGACAATCGTTTTCCTTTTAAAAATTTTTAGTTTTTACTTCCAGCATAAGTCCTAACTACATTCTAAATATTCATCCTTATGCCCATAAATAAGTGTTATCTCACCTCTCCTCTTTGCAGCAGACAGAGCTCATTACAGAAAACCACAGTCAATCAAATTGCAGATTTGTGGAGCCCAGTTCCAAAGACTGCGTCTACAAAACAACTCCTGATCAGGGAACATTTCAGAAGACGAGGAAGAAAGATTGTAAGACCCAGAGAGTTGAGATGAAACAGAACTGGGGTCCCTGTGTCCCTGTGTGCTCCTGGTCACCCTGAGTGCAGTTAAATCTAGGAATGATTCTGGTGTTCCAGGAGGTGATTAGAAGCACCAAGAACTCATTAGGAATGCCTAGCTCTCATGGGGCTTTTGGAGGAAAACTTGGCCACCATCCATGAGGGCCCTTGGATCTGTAATTGTGGTTGCACTCCAAGAGACAGCAGCCCAAAGTTTTACACGTCACAGGGTTTTGGGTGTCTAGATGCTTCCTGGCCAACTTGGATAATATTTTTTCTCTCTTTGGTCTTTGTCTTTACAATAGTCAGGTCCAGCAGTTGCTCAGCATTCTTCATGTGCGTTTTTTCTAAACTTTGTTATATTGGGTTCAACTATCATTGCTTAGAGTCCCCTCCACACACAAGAAATCTGGGACATCTCAATACCCTAGCTCTAAAGTAGAGCAAAGCTGGGTCTTCAACAAGAAAGTGAACCATCTGGTTGAGCGGAGACAATGTGACTCTAACCCTGTAGAGTACACTGCCTGCTCTGTCTTGGGCAGGAATCTTGGTATATGAAAGGAATGTCTGTCCTAAATTTAGTAAACATGGTAGGCACATGGAGAGAAGGAGTCAGAATGGCTTGGGTGAGGTTGAAAATGATGGACTCTGAAGTCCTCTAGGACCCACAGGGCATGACTTCTGAGGCCTTGGCATCCCAGTCTTACAGCTAATACCAATCTAACTTAGCAGAGAAGGAATAGCTAAGGAAATGCAATGATCTGCCTTGTTTCCAGGGAAAACAATACTTTGCAATTTGTAGCCATCAAAGAGACAGACAGTGGAGAATGAGTAATTCTAAGGGAGACGGAGAAGATGGCTTCGAGAGTGCTCAGTTACAACATTGAAGAGGAAATTCGGTGATAAAAATAAATACTCTTGGGATTGGGGATTTAGCTGAGTGGTAGAGTGCTTGCCTAGCAAGCGCAAGGCCCTGGGTTCGGTCCTCAGCTCCGAAAAAAAAAAAAATACATACTCTTTACAGAGATAGGAGCTAAAGAAACTACTGTGCAGATAATTCTGCATGAATATTTTGTGGTCTATAAAGACCACATAGATGGTCCTAAGAACATGAATTATGCATGGATGGAGGCAGAAGCTATGGACCTCTACCGTGAAATAGGTGAAATAATGGACCATTTTCCTTAAAGCTGACAGTGATTAAGGAGGTGAAATGTGTTAGGGAGGTGAAAGGGGCAGACATTATTGATATACTAAAACTTCATGCCATCCACTTCCAACCTACTGAACTTGTCATGAAGTGAGGTGCCTTCTGGGGTAGAGATCTGTGCCCCGACTGTCATGGATAGAATCTTGGAGTCTCAAGGGCTTCAGATGAGTAAGGGTGGATGCAAAGCAAACAGCACAGAATTTTCACTAAACAGGTTGCCACTTGGGCGATTATTTCTCAAATTGTGCACAGCACAAAAATATTAGACAAATGTAGGAGCATAAGATTGTAAATTTGAGGGCTGTGAATTAGAAGAAGGAGAAAGGAATATGTTTTATACATTGTTTAAACCAAATTGTACAATTAATATTCTTTGAGAAATCAGGTTAAAACACATAGCCTCTACTTCTCAGCCACTTTGTACTTGTCCAGTCTCTCTTTCTCCTGACATGCTGGGATAGGGCATGGATGGGTACCCATCTAATGTATAATCTGACTGTCTGGGACGATGCTTGTTTTCAAATTTAGACATGAGTCCTTACACCAGTCACTGTGAGCAGTAGCCTTCGGGTGAGTTTTATTTTAGAGCCTCTAGCTTTTGGGGGAAAAATTCAATCTCCGTTTTAGTCTATAAATATCAAATATTTACAAGCCAGACCAAAAAAATGTAATAAACAAAATGAACTTAAGATCCAGCCCTCTGGTTACCATAACTGTTGGTGTCTGCACAGAACAGAATAAGCTCAGGACATTGACTTCCTCTTATCTCAGAAAATGACCCCACAAACTCAGATCCTTGTCATAACTTTTTATCAAATAAATGCAATCCAAACCTAGTGAAAACATGATTTACTTCCCTTCTTTCTCAATATCACTCCCTAAAAGCTCACTATACAAATAGAAAGTGATATATATAGCCAAGTAGTAAATGGTAGCTGGCCCCAGATATCAAGAACATGTGACTTCCAAATAGCAATGGTAGGTTCAAAACAACTTCCTTTCCTATCTCATCACTGAAGACATGGAAGTTA
Source organism: Peromyscus eremicus (assembly GCF_949786415.1). NCBI lineage: Eukaryota > Metazoa > Chordata > Mammalia > Rodentia > Cricetidae > Peromyscus > Peromyscus eremicus. The sequence continues at coordinate 26,200,216 of NC_081416.1, forward strand.
ATTTTATTAATTTCAAAGCACTACATTGAGCTCACATGATTGGGATAGTAAAGATTACTGCAGAAGTTGGAAGCCTCCTAAGAAGGCTACTGCAATAATAACCGCCAACCCTTACGTTCGCCTGTCTGTTTGCGTGTTCACTTTATGCACTTCATGGTGGCTTATTCATTCCCAGGGACTCTCCTAAGAGGAGAGTGTGATCATTTTGCATGTTTTACTCCATTGGAGGCAGCCTTCAACATAGAGATAACCATGCCAGATGTTTACTAGGGAGGGGTCTGAGCATCCACAGTTGGGGAGGAAAGAGGAGCTATGCCTGTTTTATGGAACAGAAGCATGTATATCTGAAGCATAGAGATGTTACCGAGCTTGAGGAAAGTTACACCAGTAAGTGGTGGGACTAAAATTAGAGCACAGGTTATTGAGCGTCACCATTACTCTGTTATGCCATAGTCTACTTAATAACCGCCCTCCCATAGTCACTGGATTCCCTGTGCACTGACGCTTCAGAGAAAGTGAAATTACAGTTGTCTCTGTATATTGAACACATGGTCAGCATCTCTTCCCTGTACTTGAAGGACAGCTGTGCAATTCCATTGATTTTCCTCCTGCAAACTGTTTCGTCTGTGTGGGTGATGGATAACACTTGTGCAAAGGTCCACTCGTGCATGCATACCATTGGTAATCCTTGGGAACACATTTCAGACATCACTTTTACTTGTGAATTGTACAACTGCTTGTTTTTAGGATGGAGTTATTTGGTCTTGTATATTAGCTCTCCTCAGTGACTTTTTCAGGAGAGATTGCCAAGCCTTTATTTGAATGAATAAAGTATCCCCTGGCTTGGTACATTTGGATATGCTACAACTTCACTAGTTTTTTTTTTTCAAAATGTAAGCTCCAAAAATAGTATGTATATTTATAAATGTTATATAATCATCACAAAAAATGTGAAATATTGAATGCCTTAAAATACCTCAAATTTATTATTTCTAGAACAGAATGTTGACATCATCTCCCACTACCCTATCAGAAAACTATTCCTCTATCAATCTTTGCTAAATGGCACCAAAATCCACCCATGTTGAGCAAGAAAAAAATAATTATTCCAGAATATTTCCACCCTACACATATAACTAATCAGTGACTTGTTCAACTCTCTCTCCAATAAATCTATATCCAGAACTACTCACCACTTCCCACCAAACAGGCTTCCCCTCTGCTACTCTTGTCTTCCTGTTAGAGATTTACCACCAAAAATGAAATGATGTTTTAAAAAAGTCTGTTATATCAGATTCCACCCCCTGCAAAACCACTCAATCACTTTCATTTGTACATAAACTGAAACACAAACTTCTTCCTATGAGTGGCCCTCCCTATTCTACACTGTTGTATCAGACTAACCTGGAAATGTTCACTCTGGATGGGCTGGGCTTTTCCTCCTTAGCATATGTGGTGCTTGCTTGTATCTTCACAGTTTGGTTTCATATAAATGATACATACGCCCTGAGATGGGTCCCTGACCACCTTATCTAGAATAGCTTGTGGGAGCCCACAGAGGCTAGTGAGAATTTACTCAGCTTCAGAGACTCTGTGCTTGCTTTACCCAGCAGGGCTGCATAAGGAGATGATTTGACCACAAGCATGGTTATCAGGTGTTTTGAAGGGTCTACATTTGGCTATACAGTGTGCTTGATCTTGCAAGGGGGAGGTCTTTTGCCGCTCCCCTTGGCATATTATAAAAAGCCCTTTTCAATAAAGGACAAGGCTGTTGGGTATTGATCTAGGCCCTCCCGAAGCTATCCTGTGTTTCTGTCTTTCTTCTCGTCCGCTAGGTCTGTCTTCCTATCTATCATTTCTTAAGTTCTCTCTTTCCCACCTAAGAACCCTTCAAAAGGTGGGAGCTGGACTCCCACAATAGCTCATCCAATCTTCTCCCTCATCCTGCTTTGTTTCCTGCACAGTAGTTAGTACCCACTGAAGTTATATTGTACATTTTCTGTCTATCTTGTGAAAGAGTCCCCAAGAACAATGATTTTCTGTAGCATTAACTGCTGTAGCCTCCTTGTGTCAACCAGTTATTTAGGGAAAATAACTCTTGACAGTTTTCTGTGGGCCCTTCTTTGAAAATTATAAATCGATCACATTACATTTGGCCTGCCTTTTAGAAAACATTTCATTTTTAAATAATTATAGTTACAAAAATAGTGCACAGCATGCTCACATGACCTTTCACCCAGCTGCCCCAAATGTTGATAACTGATAAACAATTTTAAAAAACCAGGAAATCATTATCAATCCAACACTATTTATCATTAACTAGTCTATAGCTCTTATTCAAAAAATTTTTAGATTGTAGTATACATTTTTTTTAGATTGTAGACTACAAAGATTCTGTATTTAACTTGTCATTTTTTAAAATTTCTTCAAATCTGGGAAAGTTTCTTAACCTTTTGTTCTTTCATGGTCTTGAATTTTGTATTAAAATTCCCCACAATCTGGATTACTCTGACGTTTTCTCATGAATAAAATAAGATTAAAAATTTGGGGTAAGAATAGCGTTGATGTGATACTGTTTGGCCAGACTCTCACATCGAGACTTTCACTGTAGTCTGTTGTAGACACTAACTAGAATACATTGTGTTTTTAAAATGTCATTTTAACATACATATGCATTTACACACACAACTGAATGCATGTCTGTCTATATCTCCTACTCTTCATACGGGACTCGGTAGCCTGACAGTTCTGGATATTACTGCTTGTTTTCTCTGCCCTTTCCCTTCAAGTTCCTGAGATGATATTTGAATCATATTTTATCCTGGTGTAGTGGTTGTCTGTATTTGTGTGCATGTGCACACACACAAACACACACACATACACATACAAACACACACACACACATATACACACACAAACACACACATACACACACACAAACACACACACAAACATACACACACACAAACACACACACAAACATACACACACAATGATGAAAATAATCCACAAACACACTGACTTAAGGCAACAAACATCCAATGACTTTACATTTTTGGAAGTTAGCAGAAGTGGGTTGATTGGTAGTTTTACTCATTACAACTGGCTCAGAAGTGGGTTGATTGGTAGTTTTACTGATTACAACTGGCTCATTCACTTGTCTTAGAACTGACAAGCTGTTGGCTGGCTTAGGGTGACCTTAGATGGAATGAAGAGCCCCTTGTGCCACACCCTTCTCTTTCTCTGTGGATAATCTAGGTAGGTTCTTAAGGTGAAGTCAAGTGGAAGGCACCAAGTCACTTCTCTGCATCTCATTGGGCAAGGTAAATTACATGATCAGTCCAGGTTCAACAGGTAAGGAAATTACTCCATTTCTTCGGTAAGAGGAAATGGAAAGACATGTAGCAAAGGGTGTGGATACAGGCAGGGGTGAAGATTCAGGGCCATGTATACATGCTGTCATCCTAACCCACTGTTCTTTTTTCCCTAACAGTTTTAGGAAGATATAATTCACAAACTGTACAATTCATTTATTTAAAGTGTATAGTTCCTTGGTTCTACCTATATTCACAAGGTTATACAGTGAATACCACAGTCTTTTTTAGAATATTATTATCATGATGTGAAGAAACCCTGTTCCTATTAATCACTCCTATTTCTTTCCAAAACCTAACATATCTCTTTGGGTCGAAGTTCCAATATATGGATTTTGGCGGAACACATACATTCACACTATAGCACGTATTTACTTTCTGAATAACATGTCACCGTTAACCTCCTCTACACTTTGACTGTAATGAATATTATTTTGAAGTAACACTCTCTGGTGCTATTGAGGGTATCTTAGAAAAATTATTATTCAAGTATTGAATGTAATGCAAATTAATCATTTCTATTCCTCATCTTACATAGTTATTTCATCAGATGAGTATTCTTTTGAAGCTATTTCCAGAGCAATGAGGGTCTTCTGATCTGTGTGGATTATTTTTGGTAGAAAAGATATTACAGTTGCTTGCAATTTCATAAAGAAAATTTCTTTATGGTTTCTCACTTTGAGATTCTGTTAAGGAGAATGTGGGAAGAATCTCATATTTAAGGTTCACATAGTTTTTGGTGGTTTGAATGTTACCTTATGTTCCCAAATGCCCTTGTATTTTTATTATAGTTTTATTTTAGTGAGACACTGTTTGATACCCCAACTCTAAATTTAAGTTTTATTTGGTTAATTCTTTGCCCAAATAATGACAGTATAAATTCACTCACTTTGTTTTGTTTTGCCTTGTGAGACAGAATCTCATTGTGCAGAGCAGACTGACAAGATCCTCCTTCCTCAGCTTCCTAGCTGCTGAGTTTACATGTGTACACCACCATGTCAGGCTCATATTCTTTTATAAGCAGTAAATTACTTCTTTGCTAGCGGTGGAGACTCAGATTTTCCCTTCCTTTTGGATTTTGTTGACAGGAATAATAACCAGTTTCCTCAGTCTCCTTAGGATTCTCATGGATGAAGGCACTAGATGCTTTATGTTCTGGAAAGCTGCTTAGTCTCAAGTAAACCTGGGCAGTTGGTCCTCAGGAATGTGTTAGAGGAAAGGTAGTACTTACTGTGCGCCGGACATTGGAATTACAGTGCTGAGCAGAGCAGATGCTGGCACAGTCTTCCTGTCACTTAGATAGATAAGTAGCCCATCTCTACAGCCTGGGGAAGTGAGCAACCAGGAATAGGTTGGGATTTGACTGTGGTGATTATTTTTAAGTGTGTTATTTTCTAAGTGGCTACTGGTATTCTTCAGAAAAACAGCGTGATTTCCATTGGTTTTGTATTGTACCCCATGTTCAAACATCTTAAACTTGTAGTGGTTTTTTATATTCTTGGATGTTTCTATACTACACAATCACAATGCCTGTGAATAAATTATTTTCTTTCTTCCAAATACTTTCATCTTTTTATTTTTGTGGCTTGCTGCACTAGAACTTCTATAATGTTGCAGAGTGGAAATAGTGATAGTTGGGATTAGAGAGATGGCTCAGCAGTTAAGATTTCTTACTGCTTTTGCAGAGGACTGTAGTTTGACTCATCACACTGACATCAGGTGACTCACAGCTACCTATGGCTCCAGCTCCAGGTGATCCCATGCTCTCTTCTGGCCTCCACGGGCACATACTTTGCACCCACACACAGACACATAAGGATACACACAATAAAAAATAAAAATAAATATTAAAAAGGAAAAAGAAACAGTGATAAAATACAGCATAATCTCAATCTTCTTAAAAGGAAAATTTCTAAATTTTGTCACTGAGCAGGTTATCTGATGTGACTTTGGGGGAGGATAACCATTACAAGATTAAAATTTCCTTCCATTACTAACTTGCTAAAAATTTTTATAATAATTTGCTTTTGCCATATATATATATATAATATGTTATGTGTATATAATAATATATAATAAAAGGAAGCTAGAAACACCTCCTCATTCTCTGTCAGTAGGGTGATTTATGTGACAAATCTCATGTATGTGTATGTTTGTATCTGTGATTACTGGATCCAGATAGCTAATATTTTATATATATATTCAGAATATATATATATATATATATATATATATTTGATATAAGATTTTTGTTAAGATGTAAGACTGTAAGATGACATAAATTACTTGTCATGCAAGCTCTCTTTTTTCCATTGAATTTTGTACATCAATTCTCTTTTGCTACATAAATGTATTTGCTTAAAATACAAGTGTATTACTTACGGTGGTCTTAAGTCATCCACGCACGTATTTTCTGGCTTGAGCTCAGACTTGTGGTAGCTTGTCTGGTCCCTCATGTCTCAGCTAACTGCAGTGATATAGCTGGTATTTGGTGGGATGGCTGATGTAGGAGGCTGTGATGGCTCTTCTTAGTTGTCAACTTTACTACATCTGGAATGAGCTACAATCCAGAAATGGGGGCACATCTGTGAGAGATTATTTTTGCTTGGGTGAATCCACTTCTAGTCCAGACCTTTGAGGTAGGAAGACACACGTCATTGATTCAGATCCTGAGGCAGGAAGACAGAGCTTTAATCTGGGCCACACCTTCTGCTGGAAGCCTGGGTGAGGACATGGAAGAAGGAGGCTTTTGCTCTTTGCCTGCTTGCTGTCATCTTGCCAGCAAGCCCCCTTTTTCACTGGCATTAGAGTTTATTTCAGGATTCCAGCATATCCTGAAAACCAGCCTTGTGGACTGAGCAACTTCTGGATTCTTGGATTTTTCATTCATTGCCAGCCATTGTTGGATTAGCTGGACCACAGACTATAAGTAATTCTAATAAATCTCTCTCTCAAGGGCTTCTCAAGAGTAAGGGTGGATAAGAAGCAAACAGCACAGAATTTTCACTAAGCAGGTTGCCACTTCAGTGATTATTTCTCAAATTGTGCACAACACAAAAATATTAGACAAATATAGGAGCATGTGATTGTAAATTTGAGGGCTGTGAATTAGAAGAAGGAGAAATGAATATGTTTTATACATATTCTATAAATTCTTCTACTCTAGAGAACTTTGACTAGTATCGAGGCCTTGGTTGAGAAGCATGTCTCTGCTTTCTGTGGTTTCTGAACCTCCAAAAGGTTAATTCACGACCCTGTGGCCTCCAGTCTCAGGGTAATCAAAATCAGTAGAAAAAAAAAATAAACCTAAGTATGCCAATATTTTTCACATCTTTGCTTGTTGCCCGAGTTGCACGGCTGTGTGCAAAGACACGTGAAAGGTTAAATAAGAAAAGGGACTCGTGATGCCCCTTTCTCTGCAAACAATCTGAAACATTTTGACTCTTTCCTGATTTGCAGGATTCTGAGTCTAAGGAAAAGAATTTCCTGCAGCCACTGCTTTCCACCAGTCTGTAGCTTGGCTCCCTGACCAGACTGGGATCTCCTAAGCACTCTGCTGCCTTGGACCCACAGCAAAGATGTGCAGACAGTGCTTGGAGGCATACTAAAGTGCATGGCTTGTCTGTCCCCTTGCCTTCCTTCCGTTCCATCCCTCCTTCCTTCTTAAACTCCTATGCATTGCCCTGGGAAACAGCCACATCTCAAGGATATATTGCTCATTTAGAAAAGGATATAACTACCAAGCTACAAAATGCTCTTGATAAATGATGGGGACAATGTATAGATGATACCAAAGCATTGTATATGAGGAGCAATATGATTTGTGGGAATTTTAAAATCTTACTGTTTTCATATTAGCTATAAAAATGTACATGTGTGTAATTAGTCATTTAAAAGAAGAGAAAAATTGGAAACAATATAAACATTTCTTAGTAGAGGAAGTATTATATTAGTTTTGAATCATCTAACTGGGCAGGGTGCTGCATGCCTATAATCTCAGTACTTGAGAGGCAGAGGCAGGAGGATGGAAGCAAGTTCAAGCCCAGCCTGGTCTCCATAATGAGTTTCAGCCTAGCTAGGGCTATATAGCAAGATCCTGTCTCAAAAACACAAAGAAAAAAGTTATGGTATATTCACATTATGAAATATCATGAAACTTAAGAAAAATTATTAATTTACAGGGTAAGACAGCAACATTGCTTCTGAAAAAGGTTGTTAAACAATAATATTTTAAAATATCTATATACTGGGAAAGGAGAGAGAGAGAGAGAGAGAGAGAGAGAGAGAGAGAGAGAGAGAGAGAGAGAAATAACTAAATGCAATTTTTAAAAAAGTTTCGAAAGCTCTGGAATCTATATGCATGCAGGAAGACAGTGGATTTACTGTGAGGCGAGAACAAATCTTTCTGAGTGTCACCTGGTGATGGCTCTGGTCATCTTTCTGGCCCCTGTTCGACTCTGGGGAACTTGTTCCAATGTCCTCTCCAGAAGGGGATAGGTAGACATATAGGTCATCCTGACAGCTGAAAAACAAAACAAAAAACAAACAAACAAAAACATCATCTGGCTTCCAAGACCTCAAAGATAAAATAATGGTCCCAGCATCTAGAACGTGAGTGGTGGTAGCAAAAGCAGCAGGGCCCAGCTCGAAAGGCCCATGGCAGGGACGGCCACAATGTGTTTGTGTAGTAGAGTTCCATGCACACACTAGAGAAGGCAGTACAGAACGGGGCCGCTGAAGCACCTGCCAGAGGGAGCATGCTGGGAAGTAGAGGTTGTCCACTGGGACTTTGCGGGGCAAAATCTATGCAGTATCTTTGTGCTTGTTACCTGGGTGGGCTCCATAACAGGCAGACTGCTATAGTCAGAGAAAAAAAGGAGCTAAACAAAGAGGATTATTGAAAACCTGAAATACAGCTGTCACCAAGAATGCAATTCTGGTAACTGCTGGCCTCCTCCGTGCTCCCAAAGTCTTGTGTTTGTGCCAATTCTCCTGCCAGCCTGTCTCCTCCTCCGTGGACTGAACTGGGTGGAGATCAGAAGACCTCGTGTGTTCAGAGTTTTATATTGTTCGCTATAACACTGTCTCTCCCAGGATTAATTCCAGCGTGCGCTTGACACATAGTTGTTGAATTCAGTGAGGAGCTTGAGCTCTTAATTGCAGTAAGGAGAGAAGGGACAAAGTCAGACCAAGGGATGAGAACTAGGGAATATCCCTAAGGAAGGATCTACACATGGTGCAGTTACTATTCTTGGATCAGGACCACCTACAGGAGTGTGGAATTTGGGATGAGACAAATTATTTTTAGAAAAGCCAGTCTAATCCCACAAGGAAATAAATACAATGCATTTTGTCCTGAGTGGTGATGAGGAATAGCCACAGAAGGCTAGCTGTGGGTGAGCTGTTACATAACAGTGACCACATGCTCGAATCCAGAACGAGAGGGAGAGGAAAATAAGAAAAAACACCATTAATATACCAATTTTGAAAAGAAACAAGCCCTAAACTGCTAGTTGAAATGAATTCCTGTGTTACTTAAGAAAATGATACAAAAGGGGATCTGAAGACGTTGAACATACTTTTGAGAGCAACAAATGTCACCAACTTTGCAAATTTTGGAAGAAGAATCATAGTGTTCATGAGCGCAGTGGAAGAAATCGTTGCAGGTTGGAGGACTCCAGGGGATGATAGAAGGATTCTGTAGGCAGCAGACACAGAAATGCGTGTAACTTCTAGACCAACTTCACATCAGGGTTAGACAGAGGATAAGCGAGTACTTCAAACGGAGTGTTGTTCTAATACGAAGCATCTCTGACTGGGACCCTTTCAATTAGTCACTTGAGCGGCAAGAACAAGGATGCTGAATTAATCATGAACTATTTGGGGAAATCGTCCTCTCAGGAGACTCAGGCGGATTCGTAAGAGAAACTGTGACCACAGTGGACTCTAACTGACATCAGCCTTTGATGACACCGCACTAGGCAGACAATCCTAGGCTAAGGTTTTGTGAAACTGGGGGCAGAGTTTACTTAAGGGCAGGCGATTGTCTTTGAAACAGAAAGTTTATATAGATAAGAGGATGCTTTTAACAATAAGTGCAGGGGGCAATCTGCACATTTTAATGAAGGATCAGGAAAGGCAGATTCTCTGTGTTTTCTCATAATACCGAGCTCCTCTGTACAGTGCAACACAGCTGTTGCTCAGTCAAGCCATGTGAACCCACAAAAACATGCCACAGAAGCCAGCACAGACAACGGGTAGACAGCACACATGGGCAAAATGATCTGGTTTGAACTTAAAAGACAAGGAATGCATCTTACTCTGGGCCAGTAAGTCTGACTGAATAAGCAGATCTACAAGTTGAGTTGGCCTACCAAGTGGTTTTTGGTCCCTGTAATAAAAATTAAAATGTTTTGAAGAGTCCAACAAGAGTCCATTGTTAATGTAAAATTTATTTTAAAAATCCATTACATATTAGTACAAATGAACAACTTTAGTAACTGTATCTTTAAAAGCTAGAATGCCATTGTTTTATATTTTTGCAGTTCTGTTTTATAAATGAACTATATAAAGTATTTCCAGTCTTTTTATATCATTGTTGGGACTCAGTGATTAGAGTATATACAGCTCTCGCAGAGCACCCAAGTTCAATTCCCAGCACCCACACTGGGTGGTTCACAACTGCCTGTAGTTCCAACTCTGTAGGACCCTGACACCCTCTTCAGGCCTCCACAGGCACCTGTACTTCTGTGCACATACCCACAAAGGCACACACACACACACAGAATTGAAACAAATAAACAAATGTGGCTATTCTTTGATGACACACAAAAACACAGTCATTATTAAAGTATTTATGTAGTGTGCGTGTTTATGTGTGTGCATGCATGCATATTCAGTCACGTGTGTGCACAACTGTCACGGCATCCGTGGCAATAACTTATGGGAGTCACTCCTTTTCTTCTTCATGTGTGTCCTGGGGCTTGAACACAGGTTGTCAGACTTAGCAGCAATCACCCTTACCTGCTGAGCCATCTCACCAGCCCAGTATTAATTAGTTTTTTAGAAGGTAGTTACAATGGGAATCTGAACCCATATTAACTGGTCGTGTGCTGTAAGAGCAAGTGATTTGTCTTGTACTTTGATCATGTCCCCAGCCCCTGCTGTTAGGTGCTGCTTGAGTGTAGTTGTGAAAGTTATTTCAGGTTTGACTTTCTCTTCAGTAATATGTGATTTTGTTTTGTTTTGTTTTTGAGAAAGTTATGTAGCTCAGGCTGTCCTGGAGCTTATGGCCCACTTACCTCAGCGTACAGAGTGTTGGGGCTACTGGGGTACATTGCCATGTCTGTCTTTAAAACTTCCTTTGAAATGACAGGTTCACTTCTTTATTTTTGGAGAAAATATCTGCCAAGTCCTACACCCCCAATTTGCCTGTCATTCCTTCAAGTTCCAAGTGGTACTCCACGGCCAAGCCAACAATGGGGCCCACAGTTCAACTTCATGCTTGCATTTCCCCAAGAAACCCTTAGATTCATAATGAAACAGCGGTGATTTGTGGGACGTTCTCACTTGTCACTTAGACATTAAAAAGATGCATTATCAATGGCCAAGACTCAATCAAATGATCTTACTAATTCATCAAGGACACTCAGGTAAAACTGGCTTAAAAAAATGGCAAGTGCATGTTGTGAAGAATATAACGACAGCCAATGCTGAGGCGCCATCGGTTCATCGGTTCTGCCCATCTTTGATTTGGAATGTAAGCACTAGCTCTTTCTTTTTTTTTGGGGGGGGGTTGGTTTTTCAAGACAGGGTTTCTCTGTAGCTTTGGAGCCTGTACTGGACTAGCTCTGTAGACCAGGCTGGCCTCGAACTCACAGAGATCCACTTACCTCTACCTCCCGAGTGCTGGGATTAAAGGTGTGTGCCACCACCGCCCGCTGTAAGCACTCATTCTAAGTTGGCTTCTTTGTATTGTAACAAAGATCATTTTTATCTTGCTGTTCCTCCAAGAGTGTCTCAAGCACCTCAAGGATTATGGGCCACTCTTTAATAGCTACCCACATTGCTTAGACTGAACCCTGCATGTCCTGCTTCACCCAAGACAGCCAAGAAAATACAGTCTCATCTGCCTAGCACAGAAATGAAATAGAAAAGCCTTCATAAAAACTTAAATATCTGCTTCTTTTAAAACATGACTCTTCTGTAGTTGAAATACATTTTTTGCAAACAAGAAAGATTAATTCAAGAAGAGTATCTATAATTATTCAGGATTGAAGGAGCTACCTATAAGAGAAGAAGGAATAATTATGATCTTTCTTTAGAAAGCTGGAGAGTTGTTTAAAAGTCATGATTTCACTGGATTGGTATTTATTGAGCATCTGTAGAGTGTGATGTGTTATGTAAGGAGGTATGGATCTGGGTCCCTGCTCTGACAAGAACTGATGTGCAACTAGCAAGCTAGAATATGCAACTATAATAAGAGATATGAGAATTTAAGGACTAAATATAGATAAGGAAAACAATATCAGAATTTGCCACGAGGCAATATGAGATGCAAAGTGGTGCAGGCATTTAGGGATCTGCTGTCTTCAGTGACTCCCACTGGTTAGGGCTTCACTCAAGACTTGCAGCCCTGACCCTAAGAACTTACCCCCACCTTGGACTCTACCAGCTACTAGTGAGACCCAGACCACTAGCTCCACAGGAGCTTCCTGCTGGCTGCTATGGCAGGATAGCCATGTTGGCTAGTTTTGGTTAACACAAACTAGAGCCATCTGAGAAGAGAAAACTTCAGGTGAGAAATTGTCTCCATCATGTCACTTTGGCCTGTACTCATGTCTATGGGGCATTTTCTTGGTTAATGGTTGACATAGGAGGGCAAAGCCCATCATGGACGGTGCCACCCCTGGGCAGATAGTCCTGAGTTGTATAAGAAATGTAGCTGAGCAAGCTACAGAAGCAATCCAATAAGCAGCATTTCTCCATGGTCTCTGCTTCAGTTCCTGCTGTGAATTCCTGCCTTCGCTTTCCTTGATGATGCACTGTCACTTGTCAGTCAGACAAAACTGGTCTTCTCCCTAGTTGCTTTTGGTTGCTGTTTTATCATAGCAATAGAAAGTCAAGGACTACAGTAGCTTGGGGCATTCTTTGTTTGCATTTGTTCCTGCTAAGCTTTCCTTGACGCCCGACCTTTAGGCAGTTTGCAGGGTTATGTTTCAAAAACTGCTTGGAGGAATATTTCCATGATTTTTAAAAAAAAAAAAAAAAAAAAACCTAAATATTTATCTGGAGATCTTTGTGCCATATGGCAGGGATGGGAAAGGAAGAAGGTCAGACGAGGTGGAAATGGGCATGGGAATGAAGGTGGGGGTGGGGAAGAGCCTTAGGGAGGTGGTGGGAACCTTAAGGGGCTGGATGTGAGGGATGGTGGGAGGAAGGTTCAGAAGGCTGTAGAGTCTAATGTTTTTCATGCCAAACACAAAGGAGAAAATAAACCAAGTAAATCCATATTGATTGATAGGCAAGTACTTTCCTGTGTGGTGTGCTTTGCGAAGGTCTAAATCAGGGCAGAACATACGGTTCCTAAGAAGGTTTGAGTTACACAGCTGGGCCGCGTTTGCCCGGGCTTGGAAACAAGACCTTGTTGATGGAGAGAGAAGAAAAGTGATGAGGAGCAAGAGGAAGAACATAAAAATCAACTGAGACTGGAAAGCTCACCAGAGGTGGATTCCCAAGGTATGTGTGACTTCTCCACGCTTTTCTCTTTCCTCACTGTGCAGCAGGTGATGGGAGTGTCCCTCATTCCAGCTGTGGAGAGTAGAGGTCATCTCTCTCTGTTTGCTGACGCATTCGCTAACTCCAGTTGTAGATTGGCCAATTCATGGCACAACTTAGGGGACAAAAGGCCTTTCCCAAGGAAGTAGAATTTGTAACTTTCTGAGATGTTGGGCAATAAGTAGGCCTTCCAAAGCCTATTTGCACAAGTATCTCTAGCTCGGCAGTTCTCAACCTGTGGGTTGTGACCCCTTTGGGGGTTGAACGACCCTTTCATGGAAGTCTCATATCAGATACTTATATTACAATTTGTAACAGTAGCAAAATTAGTTATAAAGTAGCAATGAAAATAATTTTATGTTGGGGTCACCACAACATGTGTTAAAGGTTTGCAGCATTGGGAAGATTGAGAATTACTGCTCTAGAATAGAAAAGGAATTTTTCTCAGGAAGAGTTGAGGTTCAAAGACAAGGGGTTGCAGTCAGAGAAGTGGGGTGTTTTTTAAATAAAATTAGTGGCATTAGAAAGAAACATAATTTGGCGACTGTAAAAAAATGACCCATGAGCTGGAAAAAAAGGTATTTTAATATAAGTGACTAGGTAGTATCTTGAGAGTATGAAGATTCCTTAAGAATAAGTGAAAGACAATAGAAACAGGCAAAATATGACTATGGCTTTTTTTTTCTTTTGAGACAGGGTTTCTCTGTGTAGCTTTGGAGCCTGTCCTAGAACTCGATCTGTAGACCAGGCTGGCCTTAAAGTCACAGAGATCCACCTGCCTCTGCCTCCTGAGGGCTGGGAGTAAAGGCGTGCGCCACTACCATCTGGCTAGTCTACAGACATTTTATAGACTAATAAAGAGAAATGATCAATAAGTCTATGGAAATATTCTCAACCCCATTAGTGAATAAAATGCCCACTGAAAACAGAGTGACATACTAATTCATATCACTGAATTGGAAAAAAACAACTTTAAAAGATCATATGTTGGCTTAGAGGTAGAGCATTGGGAGTTTCCACAGGATGTTAGAAGGGGAGTAAGCTGTAAAGTAGTTTGCTGTTGCCGAGTAAAGCCGAGCACTGTGGAAAAGATTATGCCATCTCTGGAAACAGTTTAACAGACAGAAGGGGGATAAAACACTTCTCTTAATTTTCAAGATAAATCCCTAGTTAAAAAAATCATTAATTTACCAATCAGGTGATTTTGACAAATTATAATTTCATCATAACCTATAATATATGAGTATATAATCTTATATTTTAAGAAGTACATTCCACAATAATTTTCCAAAGTTCCTTCTAGGACTAGATTATAAACTCTAAATGAATGATTGCAAATGCATATAAGCAAGATGTAAAAGAAAAACCCAAAGTCCAATAAGAGTAAAAGATATAAATAAGTTGATATGCATCAACACAAGCAAAAACTCCATAGAAGTATAAATTGAAAAGCCACAGTGTTGCACACCAACGTGGATGAGCCACAAAAGCAACCTGGAGTGTTGGAAGCAAGTCAAAGAATGATGTTCATCAAAGAGAGTAAAAAATATATAGTTTAGCTGGGCGGTGGTGGCGCACGCCTTTAATCCCAGCACTCGGGAGGCAGAGCCAGGTGGATCTCTGAGTTCGAGGCCAGCCTGGGCTACCAAGTGAGTTCCAGGAAAGGCACAAAGCTACACAGAGAAACCCTGTCTCAAAAAAACCAAATATATATATATATATATATATATATATATATATATATATATATAGTTTAAGCATACTAACTCCTGTGACAAAATTATAAATAGTCCAATGGAACAATTAGAAAGACATTCAGGACCATTGTTACCACTGAGGAAAGGAAGTATTGACTATAAAAAAGCATTAGGGAAATTCCAGAGTATTAGGAATGTTATATTTTAAGAAGTACATTAGTTTAATTTTAATTATTATTCTTTTAATATTTTATATCATATAATCATTATGTTATGATGAAATTATAATTTGTCAAAATCACCTGATTGATAAATTAATTATTTTTTAAACTAAGGGTTTATCCTGAAAATTAGAGGTATTTTTTTTAATCCCCCCTTGTGTCTGTTAGCTTGTTTATGAAGATGGAACAATATTTTCCACCTTTTGTGTGCTGTGGCACTGTGATTTTGTGGCTCCTCCTGTGAAGAACAGGAATGTATTTCTGTCTCTTCGATTCTGGATTGATTCTAGAACATACTTTGGCTAATGAGATGTGGTAGAAATGACACTTTTCTGAGGCTTCTGTTCTCATCCTCCAGGAATCTGAGACCACTTTGTGATGACACGCATCATGTTAGCAAAGCCCTGAGACACCATCCCTGATGCATAGCTATATGAGTTAGCCCAAAGAGTACCAGAAAAAGAACTATCTAGCCAAGCTCTGAAATCATGAGTTATAATAAATCATAAGCAACTAAGTTTGGAGATGTTTGTTAAACAGAAATAGATTATGAACATGGCTCCATAGTGATTAAGGAATCCCTGTAAGTAGACATAAAGGCATCCCACTCAGAAAAGTACCCAGTGCTAGACAGGCCATGGAGAATCAGCACTGGACAGAAGCATTATGATACAGAAGGACCAATGATAACTGCACTTGCTTCATGGAATTAGAATAGAGTGCTGATCCATTTTTTAAGTATCACATGAGATGCTTTCCATAGGATTCTTCCAAATGGGAGTGATTACGTATCACAGAGAAGGTCAAAGTACATGTAGCTTTGAAGTCATATTTTCATTTGAAAAAGCACAAGACTGTTGTTTCACATATGTGAACACCATAAGCAATTTGCATAGCATTCATCGGCATTTCTGGCTGGGATTATCCTCTGGTTCTTCTCCTACACTCTAACACCTCCCACTTCCCTTTAGGATCTGGGCCAGAACTTTCACAGAGATGGTGATGAGAAGGCTGTAGCTACCTCTGGAACTAAAGGAAGATCCTCAGAGCACAAGACTGAACTGGTATGAACAGGACACACTGGGAGATGAGGAAAGTTTCCTCAGATTGGGGATTAACTACTCCCAGAGAGTGCATATGAGAATTAAAAAACCAAAGAGGAGCCGGGCGGTGGTGGCGCACACCTTTAATCCCAGCACTCGGGAGGCAGAGCCAGGCAGATCTCTGTGAGTTCGAGGCCAACCTGGGCTACCAAGTGAGTCTCAGGAAAGGCGCAAAGCTACACAAAGAAACCCTGTCTCAAAAAACCAAAGAGGACAATACATCAGGAATGGAAAGGAGAAGAGTCAATGGTGGATTAGCTGTGGTGGCTAGACGTCTGGGCCGTGCTTGGACATTGAGACACCACTCAGACTATCCAAGAGTACAGCTTCATGATCAATGGAGGCCCCATCATATCTCCTGATCCCAGTGCAGAGATGTCTGATGAAGACCCAGGAGCCACTGTGCTTATAGCAAGGATGACATTAGGGGAGAGCCCTAGGGATTCAGCAGGTTGAGTGTGAACAGGGATACAATATTAGTTATTTTTCTCATTGCTGTAGCAAAATATCAGTTAAAGGAACACAAGGGAGGCAGTGTTTGCTTTGGTTCATGCTTTGAGAGGGTTTGTATATCATGTGGGAGAAGGCACGGAAGCAGAAGCAGTGATCTACCTAGTGGGAGGAGCTTGTAGGTGCTCCTTACATGGCATCAGCCAGGAAGTGGAAAGAGATTGTTCCAGAACCAGGCAATCCTGGTTATACTCCATCAGATCTTCTTCCGAGCAGCCTGCTTCCTCCAGCTAGGCCTGTTTCTAAAGGTTCCACAACTCCCCCGTACAGCTCCAAACTTTGAAATCAAGTGTCCAAACACATCAACCAGCAGGGGACCTTTTACATTTAAACCATAACAGACGTATATGATGACTCTGGGATATGATAGCCACGTATCTATGCATCCCTGGCTCAGTAGGAAACTTGACTGAATTCAGATATAAAGAGATATTCAGTAAATAGTTGACTTTAGTGATCTGGGCAACCCTTAGAAAACGTGGTAAGGAATGAAGAGAGAAAATGATAAAGAATGAGGAAGAATTATGGAACAGTGATAATAAGGACTCTATTGCCACCAGACTTGAAGGGACAAGGTGGGGAAACTACTCGCTAGGACCTAGAAGAAGGAAGTCCTTGAGTGGTAGGAGCTGTGGAGCTCGACTTTCACAGACTCTGAAGGTATATATACACTGCTTTGATCAGGGCTGGCTGGTACCAATGGGCAAAGGAGCTTCTGTAGAGCAAACCTCTCCACATCAGTCCAGAGGGGCACTGAGATGAGCAGAAAGGGGTCTGCCGAAGCTAATAGAAGATGCCAGCACAGAGTACATTATAAGGATGATCAATATGGCTTTATATCTTTCCCTAACATGTACTCTTATCTGTGAACCACCTCTCACATGTCAGAGTAAAGAGGAAATTCAAGGGTTCAGGAATGGAGCCTAACTTGGATGTTGTTGATATTATTATTGTAAACCCTTTACTATCAATTACCATATGAAAAGAAATACATATTCATTTAAAATGAAAGTCATCTATAAAATGTAGAAAAATACAAAGAAAACAACAAAACCCCTCAACAATGGTCACCCTGTCACAATTGTAACAGCCGACTGCATTTTGGTGTCTCTCCTAATGGTTTTTTGTTTTCTTCTATGTGAATGTACAAAAGTGCATATGTGTATTTGTGCTATGTATCTGTATGTTCATTTTCTTTATTTTGTTGTTTTAATTAATCGATTAAGTGTTCATGTATGTATATTGCACGCACATGAGTGTCTGCACTCATAAACTCACATGCGGAAGGCAAAGGAAGATGTCTTCCTCTATTACTCTCCACTTAATTCCTTTAAGACAGGGTCTGTCAATCAACTAGAAACTCTCTGTTTTGGCTGGGCTGGCTTGACAGTGAACCGGGATCCACTCGTGTTTGACCCTCTGTGCTGGGGTTACAGGCATGCACGGCTGTGCCCAGCATTTTATGTGGGTGCTCAGATTTGTACTCAGGTCTTAATGCTGCACCATAACTGCTCTTACTCACTGTAGGGCTAACTCTCCAGCTCTAGAGACTAACTTTTAAAAAACTGAACAAGTTACTGTGCAACTTATACTTGCGGACATGTGTCAAAAGCCTTGTGTTTGTCCTGTTTTATCTCCACAGCCTTCATTAAGTTAAGTAACAAACTGTGGCTGTCATTTTCACTGTCAATGCTGATATGCCAGGATGACTTAGACAAATTGATGAGTGTCGCTGTGACCAGATACCTGACCCCAAAAAAAAAAAATTATAAGGGGGAACGGGTCTATT
This sequence comes from Peromyscus eremicus, assembly GCF_949786415.1. Taxonomy (NCBI): domain Eukaryota; kingdom Metazoa; phylum Chordata; class Mammalia; order Rodentia; family Cricetidae; genus Peromyscus; species Peromyscus eremicus. The sequence continues at coordinate 26,218,687 of NC_081416.1, forward strand.
TTAGCTCCCAGCTTGGAGAAACACAGTCCATCATGGAAGCAAAGGTGTGGAGATGGTAGAAATGGCTTCACGATTCAGACCAGGAAGCAAAGAAGAGAATAAATGCTAATATTCAGCTGGCCTTTTCCTCTTTTCCTTTTTATTCAGTCAGGGACATGAACCCATGAGATGGTGACACAGACATTAGGGGAAGTTCTTACCTCCCCAGTCAAGCCTCTCTGGAATTCCTTCAAGGTACATCCAGACGTGTGTCTCCTGGGTGGTTTAAAACACAACTGAGTTGACGAGGTAGCCATCATATACATGTTGACATGAAGGGCATATATAAAGCATTTATAGGCATAGAGAAAGAACTTTGAGAGTTTCTTTCCAAATCAGTTTTGATCATATTGCCACATACAAATTAATTATTAAATAATTTGTTTATTCAATATTCATTTCTCACTTTGTCAAAATTAAGGTATATCAGATGAAGTTTATACTTAGCTCTTTGCATTTGCTATTATGTTCTATTCCCTTCATCAAATATTGTGTGTAAAATACTGCTCCCCTACTCCAAATCCCTGGGGAAACAGTCCCTTTATCACATATCCATACACAAGCTATGATGAGCATCTTGATTATAAAATTCCATGTATGCATTAGTGTAGCTAGAGTTTTCCTGCCTGGCCTACGGTCAGGGCAAATCTCTCTCACCCGCCAGTCCCACAGCCACTCAGACCCGATCAAGTAAACACAGAGACTTATATTAGTTACAAACTGTATGGCCGTGGCAGGCTTCTTGCTAACTGTTCTTATATCTTAAATTAATCCATTTCCATTAATCTATACCTTGCCACATGGCTCGTGGCTTACCGGGATCTTCCCATGCGGCTTGTCATGATGGCGGCTGGCAGTGTCTCCCTCTCAGCCTTCCACTTCCCAGAATTCTTCTCCTTGTCCCGCCTATACTTCCTGCCTAGCCAATGGCCAATCAGTGATTTATTTACTGACCAATCAGCAACACACTTGACATACAAACCATCCCACAGCACATTAGTATAATTTCCTCAAGGTTTATTCTTAGGAGATCAGTTACCTAATGGGAAAGGATAAGCAGCATTGAAAATTCTGATAACGATCACCAACTCACTCTCCAGGACAGTTGAAGAATGTACAATGTCTTGCATTATAAATCAAGAAAACGTTCTAGTGTCTTTAGTACTGGAAGATACTCAGCAGGCTACCAGAAGAGAAATATATACGTCAACCCTGCCATAAAATCTTTGATCTACAATCTGCCCTGTCTGAAAAATATGCTAGGGCAATGGTGGCACAAACCTGTGGGAGCAACCACCCAATGTCTGACTTGATTTAAAGCCCACTCCACAAATTGGAGCCCATACCTGATACTGCGTGGGTGACCAAGAACCGGAGACAAGCTAGCCCAGAGACCTAGGGTACAACCATATACTACTGGTCTGAAAAACAAAGAGGAAACTAACAATAAAATGACTTCTAATGATATTCTGGTATACCATAGATCAGTGCCTTACTCAGCCATCATCAGAGAAGCCTCCTCCTCCAGCAGATAGGAACAAATACAGAGACCCACAGCCAGAGATTATGCAGAGAGTGAGATTTTGGTACAACAGCTCTAAATGGGATGCTTCCATCAAATCCTTTCCCTCAGACCTCAGGGAACCCCTCAGAAGAGGAGGCAGCAGGAATGGGGGAGAGAGGGGTGTGGAGGACACCAGGAGAACAAGGCCCTCTAAAACTACTGAGCAAACAAAGATCATATAAACTCACAGAGACTGGAGCAGCAAGCACAGGGCCAGCACAGCAGCTCTGCACCAGGTCCTCAGCATATACATTATAGCTTTAGGTTTAGTAGTTTTATGGGTCCTGAGTGTGTGAACGAGTGGGTCTCTGATTCTCGTGTCTTCTCTTGGGGCTCTTTTCCTTTTGTTGATTGGCTTTATCCAACTTTGATGTGACAGCTTCTGCTCGAGCTTATTATATTTTATTTTGTTGTGTTTTGTTGTTACCTCTTAGAAGTCTGTTCTTTTCTAGTGAGAGACAGAAAGGGAGTGGATCCAGATGGGAGGGGAGGGGAGGGAAGGAAGAACTGGGAGGAGTAGAGGGAGGAGAAACTGTCATCAGAATATATTTTTTGAGAAAAGAATCTATTCTTAATTTAAAAAAATTTCTCTGAGGGGGAAAAACATTTACATCTTCTTCCTCTGAGACAGGAAATGTGCCAACTGTTGTCATGTCTAATTTTAAAAATAAAAAGTTCAAATGCAAAATAAATAAACCAAGAAAACAACTGATGACTACTAGTTAGGATATGGGGGAAAAGAAACCCCCATTCACTTGGCGGGATTGCAAACTAGTGAGACCACTATGGAAATCAATGTGGAGATTCCTCTAAAGACTAAAAATTGACTAACCATATGACCCAACTATATCACTTGCTGGCATATACCCAAAGGACTTGACATCCTACTACAGAGATCCTTACTCAGCCATGTTCATTGCAACTCTACTCACAATAGCTAAGAAATGAAAAGAGCCTAAATGTCTTTCAACTGATAATGGATAATAAAAATATGGTACATATCCACAATGGATTTCCATTCAGATGTAAAGAAAAACGAACTTTTTAGGCAAATGAATAGAACTAGAAAATACTATATCGAGTTGAAATAACCCAGATCCAGAAAGACAAATGTCACATGTTCTCTCTTACTTGTGAATCCTAGCTCTGAATCTTATGAGTTGTATATGTTACCTGGAATAAACACAGAATCCATAAAAATGGACCCTGTGACTGCCGAGTGGTGGTGGCACACACCTTTAATCCCAATACTTGGGAGGCAGAGGCAAGAGGATCTCTGTGAGTTTGAGGCCAGCCTGGTCTACAAAGAGAGAGAGATCAGGAACCAAAACTACACAGAGAAACCCTGTCTCAAAAAAAAAAAGGACCCTGTGGGAAGGGAAAGAAGGAGCATTAGAGAGGGTGACGGTAGGATACAGATGCTTTGAGGTGGGGAAAAGGGAAAAACATGGAGAGGGGGTGAATTGACTGAGGAGGGTAAGGGGAGAGGGAAGGAGAAATGAATAATACTAAAGATGTTTCAAAAGCCACAAGGAAATATATTATTTTATAAGCTTATTTTAAAATAGATATGTAATTAATTCATTTCTGCAAACATTCATTTTTAAATAACACACATATATATATATCACTATTATTTAATGGAGTTATAGCCCAAGGGTGATAATGCTCCCCTTCAAGAGCCATAGACTAACAAAAATCCCAGTGCCAGGCAAGGGAACCCTCCCTTTGAGTTACTGGTCAGGGGATCTAGGAGACTCTCAAACTACATAGGCTATTGACATTGTCCTTGGTTGCCTCTTAGAACTTGAAGGTAAGACCCTATTGCTGAAGACACCAAACACTTTGGACACAAGATTTGGAGGAAACAAGCAGAAAGTGACCTGAAGCCTCGTCCCTGAGGACAGGCTCTCTCTCATAGTATCTGATGGTGCTTTGCAAGCTGCCAAAGGAGAAAGCAATCAGTAATCCTATCCCTCTGTAAAGCCTATGAACCGTAGCAATTATCACCCTGACAAGATGTTCCCAAGGGTACAGTAGTGGAACCTATATCCTGGGGGTAACCAACAGCTCTCTAATTGGATTTAAAGCCTGCTTAATAGGAAGGAATTCGTGTCTGGTGCTATAAACCCAGCCAGCTACTCATGTCTGAAGAGGTCACGAATCCTAGCAGAGACCCTGCTACTGTCATTTCCCCCAAATCATTATAGTTTCTAATTGTATCATAAATACTTATCCTTATATCCACAGATAGGTGTAGCTCTCAACCTTCATCAAAGCAAGTATATGGAAGTTATTACAGAATCCCACAACTGGTCCAAATGCAAATAATAAGTGGGAATCCAGTTCCAATTGATACATCTATAATGAAGTTCCTACACCTAAAGCTCAGGGGGCATTACAGGGGGAAAAAAAAAGATTTTAAGAGTCAGAGGGCCAGGATACCCGCTATGGCATAGTGTCTTCTAGACAGGACAGGAAAACTACACCGATGAAATCTCAAAAATGTGTTTGCCTAAACAAGACCTGAGTGAAGACTATAGTGGCTAGTTTTATGTCAACTTGACACAAACTAGCGGAATTTTAGAGGGAACCTCAGTTGGGAAAATGCTCTCACCGGATTGTCCTGTGGGCGAGCTTGTGGTACATTTTCATGATTAATGATTAATGAGGAAGGGTCCAGTTCACTGTGGGAAGTACCACTCTTAGGGGTGTCCCTGGATGGTGTAAGAAAGCGAGCTGAGATAGCCATGAGCAACAAGTCAGTAAGCAGCACATTGCCATAGCTTCTGTATCAGTTCCTGCATCCAGTGTGTGTGTGTGTGTGTGTGTGTGTGTGTGTGTGTGTGTGTGTGTGATCTGTACCCATAGTAATTATATAAGAAGAGGTCATGAACTTGAGAGGGAATGGGAAGAGATGTGGGGGGAGCAAGAAGAGGGAGAGGGAGTGATTGAATTTATGTAAACACAATACTCATTTATGGAATTCTCATAAATAAATACATGCCTAGGTGATATCCCTTTTCAATGTTCATTGGGATAGAGATGCTCATTTATTTTGGAGACCAGCATGATGCTGATTTTAAAAAGTGGTAACGAAACCCCTCAAAGGCGGCTCAGTTAGGCTGAGTGCTAGCCTGTTTTGATCAGTTTATGCTTTAAAATATTATTAATGGCACCCACGTCGCTTTCATGGCCAGCTTCGACTGTCTGCCCTGGGTTGAGAGGGTCTTGATTATTACATCCTCTTTATTAATTTTGTGTGTGTATGGGTGCACATGTGCACATTGGTGCTGTGACATGTTTGTGGAGGTCAGAGAACAAGTTGTGGAAGTGAATTCTCTCCTTCCACATGGGTTCCAGGGCTTGAACTCAGGTGTCAGACTTACCAGTGATTGCCTTTACCTCCTGAGCTGTCTCAGAAGCCCTTAAAAGGGATTTGTGACAACAGGAAGAAAATGATGAAGAGAATAATCCAGTAATCATAACCATCCGCATTTTGCTATATTCCCAGCTTTTTTTCTATGAATATGCATGCATATGCAAAAATGTGTATGTGTTCTCATGTTCTTCATAGGCTATTTCAAAAATAACTGAACAATTTACTTTGCAACTTCTGTTTGGGAACATATGTCTCACAAGTGGAGAGCTGCAACGAGGAGGCAGGCAGGTTTTGCTGAGTGTAGAGAGGGAGAGAGATTATGGTAAGAGACTGGCCACCAGATTCCCACAATTACTCTTGGCTTCCTCTACTAGGGATGAAAATACCACAGAGGCAGGCTACTTCCTCTTACGATATTTAACACTGTATCGTCACTTACCCAAGATATTTTTGGCTTTTCTTTTTAAATTGTAGCCGAAGTGAGAAAATGATGAATTATTAGAGAGGAAAGAGTATTCTTCTGGGGTCAAGACTGATGACCTGAGCAGGCTCAGTTATGACTAATGTGGAGTGGAGGAAAAGGTTCTCTGAATGCTGCCCCAGGGACTCGCAAACTGCAGCCCACAAATTGCAAGCTAAAGATAGGTCTTATATTTTTAAATAGTTGAAAAAGATAAAAAGAAGAATATTTTGGGTGTGTGCAACAGTTTTATAACATTCAAATTTCACTACCCATAAATAAAATAGTTGGGCAGTTGAATAGATGTGATATAGGCTGGATGTCCCATAAGCCTAAAATATTTACAATCTAGTCCTTTATAGAAAAAGTTCCATTCTTCCTGTGACAGAAAAGGAGCTTCCGTGTCATGAGTATGCACCGTGTACCTGTGTCCTACGACGCAGTGGTCATATCATTTATCCGTATGCACGAAAGATGAGGTTCTAAAAACGTAAGTTGTCTGTGCCTGGTGAAATGGTGGGACTGAGTTTCAAAGTCAGGTGTGTGACTAGAGAATCTGAAAACTCATTTTTGTGAAGAGTGGTCAGTGGACATCTTTCTACAATGCTTTTTAGGCCTCCCCGTCTTCTCTGAATCACACATCATGCTGAATCCGCTCCTGATGGGAACCAGCATACTGTATAGAACATACTGGGTGTGGTGCCTGTTATTGACCAGGGATTTAACAAACACCAGCTAATAGTATTATGACAATATAATGACTACTAATGATGAAATGCTTTATTTTGCTCTATCTAGATACACATTTAGAAAACATCTTTGATTAAATTATTATCTATTACACACACACATACACACACACACACACTCATGATTGTATCTTCAAGGTCTTACAATGAACCTTTTCCATCACTTCCTCTTTTTAAAGTGCAGAGTGGTGGTATATTCTCTCTCCTTTTCAAGTAGCTGTTCCTCTTGATTTCACTGAGGCTCTAATTTCTTCCAACTGTGGCTTTTTCCCCTCACCTATGAGCCCTCTCCCTCGCTTCTCAGATCCATCTCCATTTGTGATATCTCTGTCCAACTCAAAGGGCTTTCTGTCCTAGGAACAATGGAAGCTTTCTTAGCATCAGGTTTGACATGGCTATGCTCCAGTATGAGGGACAATTTAATGACACCATTAAGTTTTGACATTTAGGTGTCTTTTATGAGCTGTCTAGCCTTGCAAACTGTTTACTGTATTCAGAGACTCTCAAAGGTGGAAGACACATTATAAACCATTTATGACAACCTCATGACTATTGTTAGAAGCTCATCTGGTCCACTCTTGACGGGTACCCCGGATCATGCAGATATGTCTAGCCAGAGTGACTCAACCTTTCTCCTGAGGCAACATTCTCCCTGTGAGAAAGCCAGGTATCACAAAGATCTTGTTTATTCTGAGTTTGCTATTGTGTTACATCTTTTAAAAGATCAATTATCATACAAAATAATGGGTTTCGTTATGATATGTTCATGAATATTTTGTCTGTATTTCTTCCCCAGGGCCTTTGTTAACCCTCTTGCTTGTCTGCTTCCTCCTACCAGATACTCCCTTCTGTTTTCATGTTATAAATGCATGTAAATATATTGAAATGTATTACATTTATATGTATGTAGGCATATATATTTAAATCTAGGTTACACGTAGGAGAGAACCTATGATATTTTGTCTTCCTTCCCTATCCTAGGCCCCCTTCCACTTTCTTGTCTTGTGATATTTGTATATCTTAGTCTGGTCTATTTCACATACCACAATAATTTCCAATTTCATTCATTTTGCTACAAATGTTATGATTACATTTCTCCTTATGGCTTAATAAAATTCCATTGTGCACATACACTATTTTTTCTCTAGCCATGCATCTGTTGATGGGCAACTAGGCTGGTTCTGTATCTTGGCTATTGAAGCAATAATCATGGGTGTGGAGGTATCTCTGTGGCATGATGACTTAGATCAGAGGAGCCAGATATTCTGGAAGTTCTATTTTAATACTTTGAAGGATATCCACATTGATTTCCAAAGTGGCTGCATAAGATTACTTCCTCCCAGGAAAGTAGTTCTAAGGGCTTAAAGCTGATCTTAACACTTGACATAACTTGGGAGTCTGTTAGTCCCAAGCCTGACATTAGCAAGTGGATTGACCTCAGGAGGCACCTGTCGCGAGGGTCACTGCTGCACACAGAACTCCCAGGCTCTAGTGGACAACTTGACAGCCACAGTCCCATCTTTTCAGCAAGGTGCCTGCTGCTCAGTGGACTGTGAAAATACAGAGACGGATCACCTGCACAGGTTCAGTACTGTGTTTGCTTTTCACATTCCCAATACACTTGAGAGACACTTCCAACTCAGATTCTCAGGGCGAACACACTGGGGAGTTTTGTATGCTACATTATGAGAAATAGTGAAAGATGACACACATCAAAACTTAAATAAAAATGAAACTCTGCATCAGAAAGATGACTTAACAGGTAAAGTTGTCTGGTGACTTGAGTTTTATTTCTATGACCCGCTTGGGGAAGAAGAGAAAACCAGCTGACCGCCACACCCATGCCATGGTTGTGTGCAAGCCTCCCAATACAAAATAAAAGAAATAAACAATAAAATTTAAAGAAGAAACGCAGTGGAAATAGTTAAATGAATAGAAATCTACGAAACAGCGTACTGCAATACTTTCATTACCAATCAGAAGAGGAAATAAGTCTAGAAGTACATTTGAACATCAATTCCTAACAGAATACAATTGGGAATTTAAAATAGTTCATAAATGGCCAGATACTAATTCAATTACTCATGACTTCAGGTTTTAAATATAGCATAGAGAATATTCACTGTTATTTAGTTATAGGGTAATTTTCTGCTGAAAGTAAGTTTTAAACTCTCTCTCGGGCACCTTTCTAGTTTCCTGCATTTCCATTTCATTTCTCCCTTGTAGATATGCACATATAAAAACGACAAGCTAAGAAACAGAACATGTGGGGCTCGTCTTGTTGAGGCAGTTGCTTTCTTTGATTTATCATTTTCCAATTCCATTCATCTTTTGATGGCTGAAAAAAAATCTCATTGGGTAAAAGCACCACCACATTTCCCTTTTTCATTCATCCAACGATGAACATCCAGGTTGGTTCCATTTCCTTGCGGTGGGAAGAAGGCAGCAATAAATGTGGATGGGCAAGCATCCCTGGAGTGGGACATAGAGTCCTGCAGGTGGATTTCCAGGAGTTGTATACCTGGGTCATGTTAAAGGCCTGTTTTTGGCCTTTCGAGACATCTCCACACTGATTTCCATCGTGGCTGCACCAGTTTACACTCCTGCCAATAGTAAACAAATGTTTCACACACACACACACACCCCGCCCCCTATGCACTGTCCAGTGTTTGTTGTCGTTTGTTTTCTTGATGTTAGCTGTTTGACTGAGATGGAATGCTACAGTAGTTTTCATTTGCATTTGCCTGATGACTACGCATACTTAACACTTTAAAAATATTTACTCGCTATTCGAATTTCGTCCTTTAAGATGTCTGTGTTTAGCTCCTTAGCCCTTTTTAATTTTTTTTCCCAAGACAGGGTTTCTCTGTGTAGCCCCAGCTGTCCTAGAACTCACTTTGTAGACCAGGCTGGCCTTGAACTCACAGAGATCTGCCTGCCTCTGCCTCTGCCTCCTGAGTGCTGGAGGCATGCACCACTACTGCTGGCCTCCTTAGCCCATTTTTAGTTGGGTTGTTTGTTTTCTCTTTCGAGTTCTTTGATGTCTGGATACTAAACCTATGATGGATATGTAGCTAGCAAAGATTTCTCTCCCATTCTGTAGGCTGTCTCTTCACTCGGTTAACTGTTTCCTTCTCCGTAAAAAGCTTTTTAATTTCACGAGGTCCCATTTGTCAGTCATTGGCCTTATTTGCTGAGCAGCTGGAGTCCTTTCAAAGAATACTTATTATGCATAAATCTTGATGTTCCCAACCCCCTTCTCCCCCAGTATCTGTCTCCTTACTGGATTTCACATTCATGCGGCTAGCTTTCTCGTCTATGTTGCTGGTTCTCCTCTCTATGTTCTCAATAGTTTCCTTCTTCCATCTGTTTCGTTTCCTCATTGATGGTACTGATAATATTTAGAAGCAGACTCTTAAACTGTTTGCCCAGGATTTCAAGCATTTCAGTGCCATTGGATTTGGCAGTTGTGGACTTACAATCTCTTTGGTTTTTTTTCCCCCCATGTTTCTTTTGCTTTGGTGGTGTGGTATGCACAATTGGTTATAGCTTCCACTTTTACTTGAGGATATTCTTAGTGAGCACCCTACTCTTGAAGGCTCAATCACTAGTATCACTCAGAGAGGAGAAAATAAACCGCTGTGAAGCAATAACTCAAAACGAAACAAGATCTAGAGAAAGATGGTGTGACAAGGGACTTCTTTTCCACTGTTGACCCGTCACTCTAGAAGAATCAGTGTCCCACCAAAACCTGCCGTGGAGTTTGTGACTTACAGACTGTGGGTTTTTCTCCAGGCTAGGACTGCCAATCTCTTTACAAGGGGGGGTTTGGCTTATCTTTTGGTGAGATCCCCACAACCTCCCAGTAAGCAGCTGTGCTGCTGGCAACCCTGTGGTCCTTACTACTTCTCTGAGTTTCCGTCTGCCTCTCTGAGCTTTCCCCTTCGTAATTTCTAATACCCTTCTTCATGTCTTCAGAATAGTATGTGTGTGTGTGTGTGTGTGTGTGTGTGTGTGTGTGTGTGTGTGTGTTCTGACTCTTCTCATTCACCTTTTACACAGAGGCGTTTTCCAATCTACCTTCTCCTCTGTTACATCTGCTCCGTGGTCTCAGGAACCAAGCAGAAGAAACCTATTTCTACTACTTTCCTGGGACCTTCCACACATTTGTGGGTTGTCATTACGTCTCCCTAAAACCTCCTTTGTGTCACTTCATGTGGATGCTGCTGCCCAATTCTCATTGCAGCCCACTGGCTGTCCTTGGATGACATTAATTATGTTATCATGAGAGCTTATAAAATATGCCTGGACTAGTGATATACAGAAAGCAGCTGGCATGATCTGCCAAGTACTAAGTACTATGGAGTTAGACTCATGCTTGGTGGTCTTGCAGGTTGGAATAAAAAGCAACTTAAAACACAGAGAGAGAGAGCTTTAGTGTATAGTGTATCTCCCAATACTACTGAAAGAAAGATGAATCTCTAGCACAAATCCATGAAAAATTGAATTTTTTTTAAATCAAATACAAGGACTTTCAAAGTTAGATGAAGAAGACACTAATTTAAGAGCCAAGGAAATGTACAATCTAGTCAGACTGTCAAACTGTTAGGAGTTGCATGCACTATGAAAAGAATAAAAACTGGATGATTCATAAAATTTGAGTTCAGGAGAATGACTAACACTTCCTCTGTCCTCCCCCTTTCATACGCCACTCTGACTTTGTAGCCATCACAATAAAAACAAATTATGTTTCAGGCATTCAAAGAAGAGGATGTACGGAGTTCCTCATTTACATGTGTGACCATTTTGTAATTTAATTCTGTAAAGGCCATTCCAACATTATATAGGAGGAGGTAATTGCTCACAATGTTCAGGGTAATAAAATAATTAACTTACTGTCTATACTCTTTCTTTTTTTTTTTAGATATGGCGTAGCTGTTGTTATCATGAACTCATAGCAACTGTGGTTATTGCACAAGATGAACTCTGTCAACATTCCATCATGCATTAAGGAGGGGATCATGAGGCCCCCACTCCTCCTTGAGGATCTGCTGACAGCTGATGCGTTGCCAGAGGAGGGAGAATCATTTTCTCCAGTGGTACAGCCACTGGGATGTCCAAATTGCAGTAAATAATCCTCTGTCCATACTCATGTAAGCAACTTTAATTGAAGTCAGTGGGACACACACACACACACACACACACACACACACACACCACTCAAAGGGGGGCGGGGAAGAAGGGGCTCAACAGGAGAGGGGGCACAAGAAAGAGCTGACTCTGACAAAAATACATTGTATGCTGCTGTGGGCCGCAGGAATATATCATAGGAACTCAGCTGGTTATGGCAAAATCACTACCCGGAGGGATCAAGAGTTTTCTTCAGAGGAAGCCAAATTCCAAGGAGCTTTTGGTGTTACTTGGCTTATTATATATCAGCTGTCTTCTGTCACGAAAATCATGAGTGCCTTCACAGTTTTCCCAATTGCCTTATCCCTAAAAAGGGCTAACAGTGTGGACTGATCACTCTCTGGACATACACACTCCAGGTATTTGGAGAACTGCCTCAGGAAAGGCTTTCTCTGGAATCAGATATCTCCTTTAGCCACTTTCAAGGACTAGCAGTAATAACACTCCACATGAAAGTCTCCTGATTTAAGGTAAATTCCACAAGGAGACACCGCCTAGGTCAGGTGGATGTTAAGTAATAGCTTTACACAATTCAGCTCAGACCCTCCTTTTTTACAGCCTTACTAACTTTATAGACCTCTAACTCCTTATCTAACCACTTCTAGGAATATTTAGATAACCTTCTGCACTGACAGCTATGCTCAGCCAGAACCCCAGTTCAAGCCTCCCTGTAATTATCATCATTGGCAGCATCCGGCCAGGTCCATCCCCAGATGGAGGAAAGTACCTTATCAGAGATACCTCTGTACTTTCTAAGAACAGACTTAAGCATCCAGACTACCTGTTTGAGAAGGCCTGGCGGATGTGCCAATTAAGCTTAACTTCCTCCTTTCCCAAATCTTACCTCTAGTTCCAGCTCTCCCTTTTACTATCACCAGAGGCATCTAGCTGTACACAGGTTGCCTAGCGACTGAGTACACTTTCCCCCACCCTGCAGGAAAAACGGCAGGCAGATAGCTTGGACAGATAGGAGCCACAGGAAAAAAAAGGCGGCAGTTTTATTTTTTCCCATTGACCTAGCAACTTATAGATTCTTAACATTTTCTACCAATCACGTTTGAGGTTATAGTTGAGCACATAAGATCCCTCTTCTTAGGTATTACCTGAATTTAGCCTTTAGTTAATTCATCCCCCATTCGTCACTTCCCTTTGGGGTTGCAAATGATAATTAATGGTTATTGCCCCTCTATATGATTCTTACCACCCCTCCATTTGACCCTGGAAGCCTGGCTTTACATTGCCAAGGTATTACTGCTTGTAAGTGTATATATACCAGGACTTCTGGGGCACGAGGGACGGAGAAGAGAAAAGAGAATGGAAGAACTAGATGGATAAGAGCTTGAGAGGAACAAACTGAGATGGGGAAGAACTAGATTGAAGGGCTAGAAGAGAGGACTAGAGGAATGAGATGGAAGATGAGGAAGAGTCAGATGGGGAAGTACTAGCTGGGTAAGAACAAGCTGAAAAGGACCTAGATGAGGCAGAGTTAAGATGAGAGAATTAAGATAGAACTTAGAGGGAGCAGTAGATAAATATAGAGAGAAATCAGGCAAGAAAGGAGCTAGGTACAAGAACAGAACTGAAGCTGTGTTTATAGGATGTTATGCCAGAGGAATTAAAGCAAGTGGACTATAGAGCTTGGTGTGCTGAGATTCTATTTCCTGAAAATAGTCCTTGCTGTTAGTGGTTCTCTCTCCTGAGCCCCTGGGATGTATAATATTAAGGCTGGACCCGCTAATATTATACAAGAGTATACACATATGAAATTGCCAAAAATTCTTACATGTGCACATGTAAGAAATTCTAAAAAAAATTTAAGTGATTGTTGAACATACTGGAATTGAATAGTAGGCTTTTAATTGAAAATATTTAGCTTTTAGAACTAAATTTTATAACTATGTACTTTTAAGCATTTTATATTAAGATTTAAAACAAAAAATACCCTAAAGTAGTCCTTTTGAAAGCCACTTCAAGTATACCCCAAACCCTTCATCTTGAACAACGACCTCCCTGATTTTGTCAGTTGCCTCCTAATTAGGATGTTGATCCAGAGTGAAAACCTTTCACTCGTGTGGAGTTTAAAATCAATTGTTCACTAATTTATCTCATTTTCCTCTATGAACTACTGTCAGTTTTGGGTTACACACTCTTGAACTTGTGCAGTTGGCATTCGGAATATGAAAACAGAACTTTGGATTTACCCCTGTCGAATGCCATCTCATTGGCTTGTTGTCATCGGTCTTTCTCCCTCCTATCAAATGTTGACTATCTGCTTTTTTTTTCTTCCTTTGCACCAAACTGGTTTCCCATATTACCTTCATCTCACAATGCTTTGTGTGTGGGTAAATTAGGAAAATTTCTCTGTTCACCCCCCCTCCCCATTCATCTAAAGCAAATCTTTGTAGTTGCTTCAGTCCTGACTTCTCTGACCTCTTACCGCCTGTAACAAGCAGGCTCTACTACACCTGCGGATTGCCCATAGTTGTATAATAGCATGCACTGACTTAACTCTCTCTTCAAAGCTGTTGGCTCTAGGAGGGCCAGAACCTTGATTTTCTTGTTCTTCATCAGCTAGCAAAGATCCGAAGGATGATCAGTAGGCATTTGTTGAATGAAAGAGTTTTTTTAGTAGCATAACTGCTCATAGTTTCCTTGCCACCTGCATGCAGTTACCTTTTCAAGTACACAGATTTAACCAAAATTTCAAGCTCGTGCAAGACATCTCTCCAGTTCCATTTGCTGCTGCATTAGCAGCAGCATTTATCAAGCACCAAATTGTTCTAGGTGTGTAAAAGTTCATTTACTCCTCACAGGATACTTATGAGAGAGGCGCTATAAGCTGAGCATCCCTAATCACAAAACTTTAAATCCAAAATGCTCCAAAATCTGAAACTCTCTGAGAAGTGACATGACGTAGAAATGGAAATTAAACACCTCACCCCATGTGACAGGTTCAAGTAAAACTGCAGACTCTCTGAAAATAATTTATAAAATCACCCAATTACTATGCGTATGAATTGCATATGACATGTGAATAAACTTTGTGTTTAGATGTGAGTCTCATTTCCAAGATATTTCATTATTGGAAAATGTCCCAAACCCCCATCCCTATTCCAGGTTCCATAATTTCAGATAAAGTATGCTTGACCTATGTTACTATTTCCACTTAGCCAAGGGATGGATGAGTGAGATTCCCAGGCTCATGCTGTTGTTGATTCCAGATAGTATATCCTGGACTCTAAATACTGACTCACTAGCCCCAGAGCCAGCACATCACAAAAGGCCCAGAGAGCAGCTCAAGTGTGGACCATACAGGATCTTAATTGGCAAGAACAGAAAGTACCTTATAGTCCAGCAGCCTTTGAGCTGGAGACTGTGTTTTTAGAGAAATGGGAAGAGTTCTCAAGAGATTCTTGAGCATAGGTATCTTCAGAGACTTAGCACCTAGATCTCTAATTTATGTATCATCACTGCCAAATGTGATGTTTTTAGAACATTGTATTTGAAGAGGAGGGCATTTCTATGTGAGCATCTCTGAAAAAAAGAGCCTGAAAGTGTAAAGAAAGGGTCATGTATGTATGATTTCAAGACAGTTAATGATTGCTTTGAGAGAAGCAAGCCTTTAAGTCATGGAAAGTAAAATTTAAACTTAGGGTTGGTGAGGAAAGGGTAAGTTTTGACAAATAGGAATGGAGAGGGAATTTCAGTTGGGAGGACAGTACTTTAGAAAGTTTAGGGTAGGAATTTTTTATTAGTGACCTGTGGGTTTTGCTGGCATAGGTCTAGTCTTAGTAAGAAAATGGGCTTTTTCAACGACAGCAAAGGGATTTCAAACCTATCCTTGAGGAGACATAAAAGTGCAGTAAATTTCTAAACAAAGGACTCCCCAGTGTTTTTACACTGGGAGAGAGAGTGTGTGCTCTGAAAGAGAATGGGTTGAGGAGCCTATAGCAGTAATTTAAGGGTGACATAAAAGTGTCTTGGTTCAATGGAGGCTACAGAATTGGACAAAGAAAGAGCTGGTCTGAAACAGGTTGCTGAGGAAATAATCAACAGGACTTCACAGTGAGTACAGGAGGAAGATGAGAAGTGGCCCCTGCATTCTGAGCTGGGTGACTTCGAAAAGGAACTGGTGGGAAGGCGCCACTCCACTTCTTTTTTTTTTTTTTTTTTTTTTTTTTCACTCCACTTCTTAACCACAGCCAGCAAGTATTTATTGGGAAAACACTCTGTGCCAAATGCTGAGCTAGACAATGACTGCACAGGAGGGAACAAAGCAGACTTTGTTGTCATTCTTCATTGATTCAGCAAACAGGAAAGAATGAGTAAGGTAAGTGTCCAGATTTCAGATGCTTGCTGTCGAGGAAACATATATGCAGATGATCAGGACAAGCAAAAGGAAGGTATCTTAGCAGCAATTCCATGGCTGTGAAGAGACACCATGACCTAAGCAACTCTTATAAAAGAAAACATTAATTAGGGGCTTGCTTACAGTTTCAGAGGTTTAGCTCATCTTCATCATGGTGGAGAGCATGGCGGCACACACAGTGCCAGAGCAGTAAATGAGAGCTACATCCTAATTTACAGGCAGTGAGAGGTGGGGGGGGGGGAGAAGAAGAGGGAGAGGGAGAGAGAGAAAGAGACAGAGACAGAGAGAGACAGAGGGAGACTGGGCCTAGCATGGGCTTTAGAAACCTCAAAGCCCACCCCATGACACACTTCCAAAAAGGACACTTCCTAATCCTTCTGATCCTTTCAAGTAGTGCCACTCCCTGGTAACTAAGTATTCAAATATATAAGTTGATGGGGACCATTCTTTTTTAAATAAAATATAATATAATGAGATAGAACAAAAACTAACACAATGGAGTAGGATAAAACAAGAACAAGAAGAGGAAGAAGAAGAAGAAGAAGAAGAAGAAGAAGAAGAAGAAGAAGAAGAAGAAGAAGAAGAAGAAGAAGGGAAGAACAGCCTAAGTTAAGACACAAGAAACAGAGCCCCACTCATCTGCACAATCAGGAATCTCATAAAAACACTAAACTAGAAGCTGTAATGTACACACACACAAAGGACCTGTAGGGTAAAAAGAGAAAAGACAAAAATATATAAATAAAATAAAATAGTAAGATAATTTTTTTAAAAGAAAGACAAAAACAAAACAAAAAATAAACACACACACACACACACACACACACACACACACACACAGGAAAAGCTCTGACATGATATTATAAGACAAGGAACCTCCAAAGATGTTGCTGAGTTTGTTTTCTGTTGGCCATGTAATGCTGGGCATGCAGCCTACCATTAACAGTAGTTTGTTTCCCCAGTGAGACTCCCTTGGAGGAAACTAAATTTTCATTTGTAAGTGGTTATCAATTGGAAATAAAGTCCGGGTTAGGGATGGGAACATGTGTCCACTTCTCCTTTCAGATCTAGGGTCTTATCTGGTCCAGACCTGTGTAGACCCTGTGCATGCTGCCTCAGTCTGTGAGTTCATGTGGACGTTGGTCCTGTTGATGTAGAGGGCCTTGTTTCCTTAGCATTTTCCAATCTCCTTTGGCTTGGATACTCTTTCCACCTCTTCTTCCTCAGGGTTTCCTGAGCCTTGAGGGAAGGGATTGATGGAGTCATACCTTTTAGGGCCAAGTATTCCAAGTTCTCTCAGTCTCTGGATAATGTCTGGCTGTGGGTCTCTGTATTTGTTCCCATCTGCTGCAGGAGGAAGCTTTTCTGATGATGGCTGAGCGAGGCACTGATCTGAGTGTAGCAGGGTGTCATTAAAACTCATCGTATTGTTATTATTATTATTTTAGAACAGTGGTATTTGTTCCCTAGGCTATCTAGTTTCAGGTCCTGGGTCACCCAAGATGTCAGCTGTGGTTTCCATACTGTGAAGCGGGCCTTCAGTCAAATCAGATTGGTTGGTTACTCTCACAAGTTGTTTTGCTACCATTGCACTAGTGTGTCTTGCAGGCAGGACACCACGGTAGAGGCAAGGGCTTGTGGCTGGGTTAGTGTTTACATTTCTCCTTTGGTAGAGTGCAGAGTACCTTCATGTAACAAAGATGCTAGCATACAAGGGTAAATATTCTGTGTAGGCACCACCTCAACTTCTGCATGCTCAGTGGGTTGAGTAGGTGTTGTCTTCAGCTGTGGGGCCTTGCCTTTGGTTTATGGAGAGCACCCTACAGTTTTGGAAACAGTCTGAGTTGTTTGGGGATTCCTGTGGGACTCCTTTGGCTAACAATTCAATTAGAGATAACCCATTCCTGGCACTTACTGGAAGCTTTGTTTGGTGACAAGAGATGGCCAGTTGGGGCTCTGTCTCCCCCATTATCTGGTGAACTCATTTAGATAGCCTTTATATATGTATATATTTTAGGAAGCTTCTACTGTATTAAGTTTCCATACAACACCCCAAATATCCCTTACTTATAGCTGTCTCTCCCTGTATTCCTTCCCTCATTCCCCTCTTCCCTCCCCCTCCCCATTTGATCCTCCCATTCCAGATGCCCCTGTCCCCCCGCCCAACAAACTGCACACATCCGTACCTATCTATTCTGTTTCCCTTTTCTAGGGACATCCGTCTGTCCCCTCCAAGTTCCTTACTCTCTGCTTAACCTCTGTGATTCTACAGATGGTAGCTTGGTCATCATTGATTTAATAGCTAATATTCACATGTAAGAGAATACACACCATATTTGTCTTTCTGCATCTGGGTAACCTCACTCAAGATGATTTTTTTTCTAGTTCTATGCATTTGCCTGTGAATTTCATTTTTTTAAAATGAAATTGTGTAAGTTTGCTACGTTTTCTTTATCCATTCATCTGTTGAGGGACATCTAGGTTGTTTCCAATTTCTAGCTATTATGAACTGTGTTCATCAATGAACACAGAAGAACAAGTAAATGTCTCTGTGGTAGAATGAAGCAGTGTTTGGGTATATGCCCAAGAGTAGTACAGCTGGGTCTTGAAGTAGGTCAATTCCCTTCTTTCTGAGGAGCCTCCATATTGCTTTCCATAGTGGGTTTTTACATACCAATTTGCACTCCTACCAGCAATGAAGGAGTGTTCCTCTTTCTCCACATCCTTGCCAGCATGAGCTGTCACTTATTTTTATTGATTTTAGTCATTCTGACAGGTATAAGATGAAATCTCAAAGTAGTTTTGATTTGCATTTCCCTGAAGACTAGGAATGTTGAACATTTCTTTAGTTGTTTCTCAGACATTTGAGTTTCCTTTTTTGAGAATTCTGTTTATATCTGTACCCAAATTTTAAATTGGGTTTTAACTTAATTTGTCTTCTTGATAGCTAGTTTTTTTGAGTGTTGTGGAATATTAGCTTAAGATGTGTTACACTCGTTTATGCTGTGGAATATTTGTTCAATAATGCAAAGATGTATTGCATTCTTTTATGCTGAATTTGTTTAACTCTGTAAAGCTGTGTTTGCCTGTCTAAAACACCTAATAGGTCTAATAAAGAGCTGAGCAAACCAATAGCTAGGTAGGAGAGAGAGATAGGCAGGGCTGGCAAGCAAAGAAAATAAATAAGAGAAAAGAATAAAAGAGAGAAGAAGAGGAGCAAGGAGAGAGCAGGAGAGGACACCAGGGGCCAGCCACCCAGCCACACAACCAGCCATGGCTTAAGAAGGAAAGAAAGGTACATCGAATAGATTGGTAAAGGCCCAGAGGCAAAAGGTAGATGGGATAATTTAAGAAAAGCTGGCTAGAAACAAGCCAGCTAAGGCTGGGCATTCATAAGTAAAAATAAGTCTCCATGTATTTATTTGGGAGCTGAGTGGTGGGCCCTCAAAGAGTAAACAAAACAAAACAAAACAAACTACATTTGAGTTCTTAATATAGCTTGGATATTAGCTCTGTACTACATGTGTAATTGGTAAAAATCTTTCCCCATTCCATGGGATGCTGCTTTGTCTGAATGACAGTGTCACTTGCAGTACAGATTTTCAGTTTCATGAGATCCCATTTATTAATTGTTGATATGAATATCTCTGCCAACAATGTTATGTTCAGAA
Source organism: Peromyscus eremicus (assembly GCF_949786415.1). Taxonomy (NCBI): domain Eukaryota; kingdom Metazoa; phylum Chordata; class Mammalia; order Rodentia; family Cricetidae; genus Peromyscus; species Peromyscus eremicus. Next base: position 26,238,111 of record NC_081416.1, read on the forward strand.
AGTCTTCTTCTGTGCCAATGAATTCAAGGCTATTCCTCACTTTCTCTTCAGTTTGGTTCAGTATATCTGGTTTTGTGTGAGGTCTGATCCATTTAGAGTTGAGTTTTGTGCAGTCTGTTGAGTATGTATCTAGTTGCATTCTTCTACATGCAGCATCCAGTTTGACCAGCACCATTTGTTGAAGATGCTGTCTTTTTTCCAGTGTGTATTTCTGGATTCTTTTTAAACAACCAGGTATCCATAGCTGTGTGGTCTTGTGTCTGGATCTTCAATTTAATTTCATTGATTAACATGATTGTTTTGTGCCAATCATGCTATTTTTATTACTATAGCTCTGTAATACAACTTTAGGTCAGAGATGGTAATATCTCCAGTAGTTCTTTTATTATTCAGGATTGTTTTTTAGCTATTCTGAATTTTGTGATTCCATCTTATCTGAAAATTATCCTTCTAAGATCTGTGAAGAATTGTGTTGGAATTTTGTGGGGGATTGCATTGAATCTGTAGATTGCTTTTGGTAAGATGACCTTTTTACTATGTTAATCATGTTGATCCATGAGCGTGGGAGATCTTTTCATTTTCTGATATCTTCTTCAATTTCTTTCTTCAGTGTCTCAAAGGTTTTATCACACAAGTCTTTCACTTTCTTGGTTAGAGTTACCTCAAGCTATTTTGTATTATTTGAAGCTCTTGTGAAAGGTAATTCTCTGATTTCTTTCTCAGTCTATTTTTCATTTGCATATAGAAGGGCTACTGATTTGTGGGAGCTAATTTTGTATCCAGCTACTTTGTTGAAAGTGTAGGAGTTTTCCAGTGGAATATTTAGGGTCATTTATGTATACTATCGTATCATCTTCAAGTAAAGATACCTTTGACTTCTTCCTTTCCAGTTTGTATTCCTTTGATCTCCTCCAGTTGTCTTTTTGCTCTAGGTAGGACTTGGAGTACTTACTATATTGAATAGGTATGGAGAACATGACCAACCTTGTCTTATTCCTGATTTTTGTGGAATTACTTTGAATTTCTTTCCATTTAAGCTGATTTGGCTATGGACTTGCTGTAAACTACCTTTTTATGTTGAGGTGTGTTCCTTATACCTCTAATCTCTCCAGGACTTATATCATGAAGAAATGTTTGATTTTGTCAAAGGCCTTTTCTGCATCTAATGACATGATCATGTGTTTTTTGTCTTTCAGTTTGTTTATATGGTAGATTACCTTTATCTATTTTCATATGTTCAACCATCCCTGCACCTCTGGGATAAAGCCTACTTGATCACAGTGAGTAATTTTTTTTATGTGTTCTTGGATTTGGTTTGCAAGTATTTTATTGAGAATATTTGTATCTATGTTCACAAGGGAAATTGGTTTGCAATTCTCTTTCTTTGTTGGGTCTATGTGTCAGGGTAACTGTGGCCTTGTAAAGTAAATTGGGCAATATTCCTTCTGTTTCTGTTTTGTGAAATAATTTGAGGAGTATTGGCATTAGCTCTTCTTTGAAAGTCTGGTAGAATCCTGTGCTAAAACCATCTGGCCCTGGGCTTTTTTGATGAGGCTTCATGACTGTTTCTGTTTCACTAGGGGCTATAGGTCTGTTTAAATTTTTATCTGGTCTTGATTTAACTTTGGTAAGTGGTATGTATCAAGAAAATTATCCCTTTCTTTTAGATCTTCTAGTTTGGTGGAGTACAGGTTTTTCAAGTATGTTCATATGATTCTCTGGATTTCCTCAGTGTCTGTTGTTATGTCTTTTTATTTCTAATTTGGATCTTCTTTCTCCACCCTTTAGTTAATTTGGATAAAGGTTTCTCAATCTTCTTGATTTTCTCAAAGAATCAAATCTTTGATTCTTTTTTGTTTGTTTGTTTGTATGTTACTTATTTTACCCCCGAGTTTGATTATTTCTTGCCATCTACTCCTTTGGGGTATGATTTCTTCTTTTTGTTCTAGAGCTTTTGGCTGTGCTATTAAGTTACTAGTATGAGATTTCTCCAGATTTTTTTTAATATAGGCACTTAGTGATATGAACTTGCCTTTTAGCACTGCTTTCATTGTGTCCCATAAGCATGAGTATGTTGTGTATTCATTTTAACTCAATTCTAGAAAGTCTTTAATTTTTTCTTCATTTCTGTTTTGACCCATTTTTCACTCAGTAGTGAGTTGTTCAGTTTCCATGAGTTTGTAAGTTTTCTGTTGTTCCTATTGTTGATGATATCCAATTTTAGTCTGTGGTGGTCATATAGGATCCAGGATGTTATTGCAGTTTTCTTCCGTGGTTAAGACTTGCTTTGTATCTGAGTATGTGGTCAATTTTGAAGAAAGCTCCATGAGGTGCTGAGAAGAAGGTATGTTCTTTTATGTTTGGATGAAATGTTCTGTAAATATCTGTTAGGGCTATTTGGTTTATAACATCAGTTAGCTCCAGCATTTCTTTGTTTAGTTTTCCTCTAGATTACTTGTCTGTTGGTAAGAGTGGGGTATTGAAGTCTCCCACTATAAAAAAAACTATGGGTTTTTGTGTCAACTTGACACAAGCTAGAGTCATCAGAGAGGAAGGAGCCTCAGTTATGAAAATACCTCCACGAGACCCATCTATACAGCATTTTCTCAATTAGTGATCAATGAGGGAGGGCCTAGCTCATTGTGGGTGGTGCCATCCTTGGGCTGGTAGTCCTGGGTTCTATAAGAAAGCAGGCTGAGCAAGCCTTGAGGAGCAAGTCAGTAAGCAGCACCTCTCCATGGTCTCTGCATCAGCTCCTGCCTTCAGGATTCTGCCCTGTTTGAGTCCCTGTCCTGATTTCTTTCAGTAATGAACAGTATGAAAGTATAAGCCAAATAAGCCTTTTTCTCCCTTGCTTTTTGGTCATGGTGTTTCATTGCAGCAATAGAAACCCTAAAACACCCACTATCAGTATACACTATAGTAGTGTTTCTTTTACAAACATGGGTGCCCTTGTGTTTGGTGCATAGATATTAAGAATTGCAATGTCATTTTGGTGGACTTTTACTTTGATGAGTGTGTAGTCTCCTTCCCTATCTCTTCTGATTAGGTTTTTTTTTAATTCTATTATGTCAGATATTAAGATGGCTATACCAGCTTACTTTTTGAGTCCATTTGCTTGGAATACCTTTTTCCATTCTTTTAACCTGAAGTGATGTCTATCCTTGATGTTGAGATGTGTTTATTGGAGTTGGGGGAGGAAAGATTAGAGGGGAAGATCTGTGTGATCCCCTTGAGATTCGGGCAGGGAGGGAGGTGAGGCCACAGCAAGTTGTTTGATACAGAGCTGGAGATGAGACTGGGGGAGTGAATTTGGAGGACCAGAAGGAGGAGTGGTCTACCTGTCTCCCTGGCCAGAGTGGCCTCTGCATTCCCAGAGAGTGCCTGCTGGAGTTGGGGGCTGGGATAAAGTGATGAGTAGGGGGGAAGAAGTTTGGAGGAGAAGACCTGTTTGATCCTCTAGAGATATGGGGGCAGGGGTGCAGTGGGTGATCTACTACAGAGCTGGGAATAAGACTTGGGGGGTGTTATGGAATATTAGCTTAAGATGTGTTATGTTTGTTTACACTATGAAATATTTTTTTAATGATGCAAAGATGTATTGCATTCTTTTAAGTTTCATCTGTTTGACTCTGTGAAGCTGTGTTACTTTGTCTGCCTGAAACACTTGATTGGTCTGATAAAGAGCTAAACGGCCAATAGCTAGGCAGGACAGGGATAGGCGGGGCTGACATGCAGAGAGAATAAATAGGAGAAATCTAGGCTTGAGAGAGAAGAATGAGAAGAGGGAGAAGCAAGAAAAGGAGGGGAGGAGGATGCCAGGGGCCAACCACTCAGCCACACAGCCAACCACAGAGTAAGAAGGGAAGAAAGATATATAGAATTAAGAAAGGCAAAAGCCCAGAGGCAAAATGTGGAAGAAGAGAAACAGGTTAAGTTCAGTTAGAAAAGCTGGTTAGAAACAAGCCATGCTAAGGCTGGTCATTCATAAGTATGAATAAGTCTCTGTATATTTATTTGGAAGCTGGGTGGCAGGCTCCCAAAAATAGTTAAAAAAAATTACAAGGGGATGGAGTTGGAGGATCTGAGGAAGAGGTGAAGATGTTCTGCTAGCCTACCTGCTTCCTTGTGACATTTTTATTCAAACCACCACAGAACGGGTCTTTTTTAAGAGCAAGTGGTCAGGCGAAACCTGTTTGGATAGTACTTGAGATAAAATATCTGAAGGTTAAGCCTAGTCTCTCATTTTCAGTCTAAAGAGGAAAGGGGAAAAAAGGGCAGTAACATTATTGAGACCTAAGGATACCAATAGATTAGTGCTATATTACCACATTCCCCTTTTAAAATGGGAAACGTTTGGTCAAAGTCTTATAGGAGTCAACTTGAGTAGCCTGTAGCATGTGCTCATGTCAGTACCTAAAAAGCACTTCCAAGAACAATGAATCATCGAAGAAGATAGTCCTCAGCAAAAATCTGGACCTGATACGGGCAAGACCATCACAACCTAAAGAAAGTGGTGTGTGTGTGTGTGTGTGTGTGTGTGTGTGTGTGTGTGTGATCATGCCAAATGAATTCAGGTGTCTGGCATGGGATATGTAGTCCAGCATAGAAGGAGACAGATGTTGTAATGCTGAGACACTGTCAGAAACCTCTAGGAAAGCATTGGAACCATGTTAAAGAGGAGAAAAATGTCCCCTCTAAAACAGAGATGAAGGGGACAATTGGGAAAATAATAGAGCAACAGAATCGACGCAGATCTGTTAAGTTCTGGACTGGCATGCCAGCAGAGAGGTCATGAACCCAAGCCTTCATGGCAGACAGACTCTAAAGGAGCAAATTCAGCCCCACCGATTCCTAGCTGTGTACTGTGACCCTGAGTGCATCCCTTCACCTCCCTGAGCTTGAGGTTCTTCTACTGCAAATGGATAATAATGATCACTTTACAGAGCTGGGTGAAGGTGCAACAGGCTCATTTATATCAAGCATTTAGTGCAGCCCACCGAAGACAGAAAGCTTTCAATAAACTATAATCATTATCATTACAAGTTCTCACATTTATTATTAATCAGATGACTGGGGAGCACTTAAAAAGGAAATGGTAATAGACAATCAGCTCCTCATTCTATAAATACATTGAGTGCACCCTAAGGGTCTTCCTTAGAAAGCAACAAGAAGGTGCAGGGGAGAATTGCAATTTACATTCTGTCTGAAAAGGACAAAATGGGCTTATTCATTACCTATCCCAAGTTCCCATTGCTGATTTCACTGTACATGCTTCTTTCTGCTCGATCTGGCAGGGAGGTTGTAATTCTGCATTTTTGTGTGTGGCATTGCAATCTATCTGTTGCCATGGAGAGATAAAGGGAAAAGAAGTCAGACCCTGGCTTCAGAACAAACAGTGCCAAAGAACAAATATGTGTGTGGGGAGGAGGAGGTATGTAACAAAAGCAAATGGAAAAGGCAAAATGTTTCTCTGCTTGAACATACATAGGGCAGCATGAGATCTCTTCTGGTGCAAGATGTAACAAGAAGCAGAATCAGTGCTCCATGTTGTAAATATTGATTTGAATTCATATTTTTAAATGTGTAAAACTAGCCATGTACAAGACAGCACAAACAGAATGCGGATTATACTAACGATAGATCTCTTCTATATGTTATTTTCCAAATGGTTAGAGTTAATTTTAAATCCTTAAAAAAAATTTTGGTTGTGATCCCAACACCTGGGTTGTTTGAATTGAAAATAAAAATGATAATAACATTATATGGCTTCTTTTCACTTAGATTTGAAAAAAAAGAAAAACTTAAGAAATGTTATTGGTGGCTATAGATGGGTTCTGGGGGAGGGACAGCCATTGCCTTCATTTGTGTTAGCCACTGATGAATATACACCAGGCTCCAGGGGACAGCGCCAACCCATGGTCACAAAACAAAAAGTCAAAAATATGAGAAGAACCTGTAGGGATAAGGATGAGTGTCATAGAGATGGGAAGGAGATAAAAGAAGGTGGCGGAGGCATAATCAGAATACAGTGTGTGTGTGTGTGTGTGTGTGTGTGTGTGTGTGTGTGTGTGTGTGTGAAATTGTCAAAGAACAAATTTAATTAGCTACCAAAAAGAAATTTTAATTATAGTACTTAATTTCTTAGAAACAGCCCAAATACTTACCCTTCTGAGGAGAGGCTTTATTCAAGTGATGGTGTTAGATACACAAGGCAGTCTGTTCATTAGCCACTCATTACAGTCTATACATTTTCATATACATTACTACACAGAGCAAACCCAAGAGGTCTGTAGGACACTTTCATTAGACAAAGGAACTAAGGCCCAGAGAAACTGTTGGAGTTTTCTAAGACCTCACTTCTTATAAAATGCATATGAGGTGTTTCCAAGTCTTGTCTTCTAACTCTAAGCTTGGGGGTTATAACCACTTTGATGCAAAATAGTTTAGGGGCCAGAGCAAAGGGTGGGAAACTTCATCCCTAGTGTTAAAAGCTGTGGGATGCTGGGGGGAAGACCTTTACCTTTGTAAAGCCATTTTCATTTGTAGAAGGGGGGAAAATGCAGAGGCCTAGAGCGTCTGGGGTCACCCTGCAATTCCACCCATAGTTTGTATTCAAAGGTGGATTTACCATGAAACTAAGAAAGCCTGCATCCTAGCGACCCTCATTGCACAGTTCCTGCAAAAGTCAGTTGTCCCTGGGAACTGTGGAATGTTCCAGGTGGGGAGCGAAAGGCATGCTGCTATCAGGGAGTATTTCTATCTAGTCATTTCTGGTGAATGGCCTGATGAGATTTCTCAGAAGTCACAGAGGAATAGCCTCGGTTATTACTAATACGCCAAGAATCGGAAGGCTACGTATTCATTTTATAGTTAATTTATATTCATGATTTTTATCAGTTTTTCATTAAATAAGACCTCACAAATTGTACAGTCAGTGGATTCTCTCTGGTTCTGTGTAACACCAAGAAAGGGATGTGGAAAAAGAAGGATTCTGTGGCATGAGAAGAGAAGCTCTTCAAGCTGCCTCTCCGGGTACGCTTTAGACATCTTCTTCTTTGAAATAATCCAAATAATCACTCTCCTTCCCACTTCACTCTAGGGTGCAATAAATCACCTCAGACTCCTTTTACAAACCATTTCCTTCTGTGAAGTGCGGAATGTCCAAAGCATGAGTCTTTCTGAAAGGCCTTGGTCCCTCTTAGAGCCGTGTGGATCTTAAGTAGATTAGAGCCTGCAGATTTACACCAGGGTCGCTGTATTTGTCCCATTTTCCTTCCTGCGATCCTGTCTGCCATCCTCATCTCTGCCTTGCCATCCAATTGCAAAGGTCTGGAACCTCTGGGCGCCGGGTTTCCATGACAACTAAGCTCAGGAAGGCTGTGGTGAAGTTCTGTAACTAAGTCACTCCTTGTGTGTTAGTCAGCTCTGCATCCCTACAATAAAGTACCCGAGGCAGGACACTTATGCAGTAAAAGGTTTACGTTGGTTCATGTTTCTGATAGTCCTAGTCCAAGATTAGTCAGCCCATTCATTTAAGACCTCTGGTAAAGGCAGTACTTCATGGTAGAAGCACATAGCATGTGTCAGAGTGAGCTGTCAGTTGAGGTGGTAACAGAAGATGGTAGGAAGGGAGGAAAGATAAGGGAAAAGAGAGAGAGCACCTATGAGAGAGCGAGAAGGGGAAAGGAGAGCGAGAGAAACATGATGGAGTTTCTACAGTCCCTTTAGAGATCACGTGTCCAATGGCCTATAGACCTCCCATCACTTCCTCTGCTCAACACCTACCAATAGCACCACCCTAGGGGCAGAGCCTTTAAAGCAAAGACCTTAAGAGATGTTATTTATATTCAAACCATAGCACTTTTTCCCTCTGTGAAGACTGGAGCTGTCCAACAGAGCTTCCTGCTGGGCTGGAAGCTTTCCTTGTCAGTGTTTCTGAGGTAGTAGCAGCTTCTATTTTATTAAAAATTTAATTTTAATAGGCTCAGTTGGCCAGTAACTCCCACACTGAGCAACACAACTCTAGGCCTCAGACTTCATAAAGCCCAATGTGTAGATCAGACTATGTAACAGGTTTCAGGGCCTGAGTCCTTAGAGACAGGAATAACCACACTGTGGATGAGGAAAAAAAATCAGTAGTATGCAGACTTTTTATAAACATTAGAAATTGATTGCTTTTCCCTTGTTCTATAATTAATATGAAAGTGAAATGGAAACCTATTATTGAGTGCCCCCTAAATACCAAGCAGAGTATACATATGGGCCAGGTGGCGGTGGCGCACGCCTTTAATCCCAGCACTCAGGAGGCAGAGCCAGGCAGATCTCTGTGAGTTGGAGGCCAGCCTGGGCTACAGAGAGAGATCCAGGACAGGCACCAAAACTACATGGAGAAATCCTGTCTCGAAAAAACCCCCAAACAACAACAAACAAACAAATATATATATGTGAACCTCATATATATATTTACTCATGTGCCAGAGACAAAAACATTCTGATACCCTTTGCCTCCCCAGACCTTGGCAACCTCTGTAATGAGTCTTTCTTTGTCCCGCCAGCCAGCTCCCAAATAACCACATGGAGACTTATTATTCATTATGAAATCTTGGCCGATAGCTTAGGCTTATCCCTAACTAGCTCTTATAACTTAAATTAACCCATTTCTATTAATTTACATGGTGCCATGTGGCTACATGTCATGCTTTCACTCTGTGTCTGTCTGGTGACTCCCTCTTCTTCCCAGCATTCTCTCTGCCCCGAAAATCCTTCCTAGCTATTGGCCATTTAGCTTTTTAGTAAACCAATCACAGTGACATATCGTCACACAGTGTAAAGGAATATTCCTCAGCAAACCTCTGTCATGTTAGTAACACTAAAGACTTGGAGTAGCAGACTGAAGAAACGAGAAGTAGAGAAAAGGTTTTACCACATTGCCATGCAGAGGAGGCTGTGGGGTTGGGGGATGTGAAGGAAATCCCTGGATGGCAGGTAGAAGGCACTAGGTAGAAGAGCAAATATGTTAGGGGGAGGAAAAGGTGAGAGCCTGGGGCAGCTGATGAGGGGCGTTGGAGACTCAGCTGTTAACAGATTTTGAGGGTACTTTGCTATGGTGCTGGATGCGGCAGTAATAACAAACACAGGTCCCAGGCACTCTTTATGACTATTAATGCATTTAATTCTGACCCTCTAGGTCTCGGCTTGAGGAGAAGCTGAGCTCCCAGAGGCTCAGGACCATTGGAACAATGTGTTGAGACAAATGTGAGGATGGCCATCGGGATGGCATAGAGGAGAATGGACAGACAGGCACTGCATCTAAGTTCTATGGATGCTGCCAAAGCATATGAACACATCTCTAAGAAACAAGACAGAAAACACTTATTCTTGCTCAACTCTTCCATCTCTTGCAGTGTCTGGTCCTAAGAGACAGATATCACTATTAGCTTCATTTTATAGCTGGACACTGAGGCATACAGATGACCTCAGTAGCCTGCTCCAGGACATAAATAAACTGGGGAACCAGGATAGAAACTTAGGCCATCTGTACTGAAGTCCATGATGTAATCACAAGTGTGCTGCTATTTCTAAGTCCCATTTGTCATCCTTAAAGAGACCTGTGACTATATATATATATATATATATATATATATATATATATATATATATATAAAATTTGGGAATTTTAGCTCAGACAGAATTGAGGGAGAAGACCATATTGGTTTGAGGTTCATACATGAGTCCCCAACAGCTCCAAGAGGTTGAATGACTTCACTGAAATGGTATCACATGGCTTGAATTAAAAAAAAAAGTTGGAATTTACTTACTTTCTTTCTTTTTTTTTTTTTTGAGACAGGGTTTCTGGCTGTCCTGGAACTAGCTCTGTAGACCAGGCTGGCTTTGAACTCACAGAGATCTGTTGTGGAATATTTCTTTACACTGTGTGAAGATGTGTCACTGTGACTGGTTTAATAAAAAGCTAAATGGCCAGTAGCTAGGCAGGAGGTATAGGTGGGACCTCTGGACAGAGAGAGCACTTGGAGGAAGAAAGGCGGAGTCACTAGTCAGATGCAGAGGGAGCAAGATGTACAGGATGAGAGGTAAAAGCCACAAGTTACATGGCAACACATAGATGAGACAAGTCCAAGCTATAGGTCAAGCTTTCATCATTAATAATAAGTCTCTGTATCTTTTTTGTGAGCTGGTGGCCCAAAGAAATACGCTACAGAGCCTCTGCCTCCCAAGTGCTGGGATTAAAGACATGTGCTACCACTGCCCAGCCCCGCCCAGCCCCTCTCCTCTCTCCTGTCTCTCTTCTCTCTCTCCTCTCTCCTCTCTCCTCTCTCCTCTCTCTCTCTCTCTCTCTCTCTCTCTCTCTCTCTCTCTCTCTCTCTCTCTCTCTCTCTCTCTCTCTCTCTCTCTCTTAAATATATATAATTTATTTTCATTGGTGTTTTTCCACAAGCCCTGGAAAAACTGATGGGTGTGAGCTGCTATGTGGGTGATGGGAATTGAACCTAGGTCCTCTGGAAGAGCAGTCTATGCTCTTAATCACTGAGCCATCTCTCCAGCTCCCACATTCTTGTAAATATACCAGTGTTTTCAATTCTATGGTTATCCTTAGAGACTTCTGGGGAAAAGGTCGCCACACTTTTACCCACACATTCAGTAAGGAGATGCTGAGGTTTGACAGAATGAATGGAAGCGATGTCTGTCATCACTCTGCCTCCTGGAGCAGGGAGCGTTTTCCAGGGCTACTCCACATTAATTATGAGGGATAGATTCCAAATTGATAGATCAGCAAAGTGAAGATGGTTTGGGGAAAAAATGGGATTTATGAGCAGAGGCCAAAAGAAACTAGATTTTAGGCAGGTCTCTTGATTCTTTCTACATAAAAATGATTTTTAAAAAACAGGTATCTTGGGCATAGGCCAAATATTTTAACAGTAGAACTAAAAATTTGCCCCTGAGCTCTGACCTGGAGATAAAGAAGAGGCAGGTGTGCATGTGGCAGCTCGTCTGGGTTCATTTCATGGCATTTCCACAGGAAGGACACTTTGGGACACTATAGACTAAAGCTAGCTTTGGTCAAATTCTAGTTTTGGTCCTTGTTAGCCATAGGCTAACTGAAAGAACTTTAATCTTGGAAAAAAATTCAAAGATGCAATACTTTCTATTATTTTGGGGATTTATTTATTTATTTATTTATTTTGTATTTATGTGTATGTGTGTGTTCCTGTCTGAGTTTATGTGTGCCATGCATGGCAGAGGCCAGAGGATTTCAGATTCCGCTGGAACTGGAGTTGCAGTCAGTTGTAAGCTACCCAGTATGGGTGCTGGAAACTGAACTTGGGTTCTCTGCAAGCAGCAAACACTCTTAACCACTGAGTCATCTCTCTAGCCCCCATGAAGATTATATTTTGCTGCGATACTACTGCCTGGTGAGGGAAATTGGGTCTGGGGATTATTTTGAATGATTGTCAAGGTAACCTGGCACACAGCAGATACCCAGTGATTTTGGTCAGTTTGAGGTAAGGATAGAGGTGAAAGGGCATTTGGAATGGCAATGCCTGTAGGACTTGGGGGTGTGCATCAGAAGTGGTGAATCATACTCTGAAGACTGCAAATGATTGTGATTTTTCATGGCACCCTTTGAGTACTGCCCAATACTTTAGAGTTGCTTATAATTAAACAAATTGACTATGGAAGTATTTCCTTATTGAAAAAAAATCAATCATAGGGCATATCTTTTTTTCTAGGGATTTTTTCCATCAATAGTACACTATTATCAATGAGTAATTACAATTTTAATTGCTCAAATGTCCATTAAGCAGGATCCTTTCCAAAAGCTACAAAGCTCTGAGCATTTCCTGAAAAGTCTGCCATCCCTTAAATGGCTGCCATGGAAATTCCTTTAAAGGTCAAGGAAAAACCAGACCTACCCTAAAGTGCTTTAGAAGCATCAACAGAAGAACTAATTAATTCTCTTCAAAGACGTTAGCATAGTTTAGAGCTATAGGGGAAGTACTGAAGGAAATGAATGACTGTCGTACTGGCAAAAAACTATTCTCCTTTCAAACAAAGAGTAAAGTTATAGAGTGTTAATCCTCCAACTCATGTAGCAGAAATGCCAACATCTGCATGTGGCCACAGACGTTCTTGGGTTTCATCCCCAGAAGAAAAAAAGGATTCTAACGGGGAGCAGTTGTTTGTCCTGCTCTTTTGGAATGTAGTCAGCCACTGTCTGTGAGTGACCGCAGGGAAATTGGTCTGTTTTATCCTCAAGATTTACAGGAAACAGAAGAGACCCTTTTCCAATGAGAAGTGAATTTAATAGGTCCTGAGTGTTTGCTGGGGATTCCCCAGAGCTCACTGAATGACTGGCATTGTTGCCCATCAGCCTCAGCCAGCAGAGCCTGGCTAACAATTCCCACTTGGTTTTCTTTCTCTCAAAAGGGCAAATATAGTTCTGCATCTTGATGAATCTGCTCAGCTGCCTCAGTTTCCCCAGTTTTCTTCAAGCTCCAAAATCGTATCATTATAGCTTGAATGCTTCATCGAGGATTCATTGGTAGAGGCTGAGCTTGGCCTTCTGTGTGGGCCTTCAGTCAGGGACTTTCACAGAAAATCCTGGACCCAGGCCCCACAGTAGTTTTTTTTTATCATCTGGGTCACGTTATTAGTAGTGTTCTGTATCTCTCCTGCCTGTCCCTGGGGCAAGTGCTGCTTCGCTGATATATCAGCAAGTGGGTGAGAACTACATTTTGATGTTAAGAGACCCGGCGTTAGTAAAGCTCATACTGCTCTGTGCAGCTTTGGGTAGCTTTCCCTGTGTGCCCAGTGAGAGATGTGTAAAAGGAATGTAACCGAAGGGTTAAAAGAGATGATTTATGTACTGCTTCTAGCATTTAGCAGGATGACTTTAGGTCAGAAATATAACTTTGAAAAATTGATTCTCCTTGCTTCTCATCCACCCCTAGCCACTTCTTTAGTAAATGATGTAATAAATCACAAGAAGTTAAGAGAGTGTAAAATAGTGAAACTTGTATTTCTAGACAAACCATTGAACCATACCAAAGCCATAATAATTAATTCCTTAGAAAATAATAAAATGGTGTGTTTCTCATGCATTTTATAAAAGCGCATGCATACACACATTCGTATTAATGGGAAAAACCATGCATAAGAAGTTGTCAACAGTTCCCTGTATGTATGTGGAAAATTTTATCCTTTTGCATAAATAGCTTGTCTATTTTCTTCAACAGATATAAATTACTTACAGAACTCGAATCCATTTCTAAAACTGCTTTGTATCCCTTAAATGGCACTGCATATTTAAAAGACACTGTTTCCTCGGTGCCTTGTGTGGCATGGGAACGTTGGCACAGTGGCACAGGAACAACATGTGCCCAGGCTTGTGTTCTAACATCCCGGATCACGGGAGAGGACCTAGTGCAGGCCCAAGGAAAATGTCTCCTTATTCTGCCCTGTTAGAGGATGTATGCCTGCTCAAGAAAGGAACAAACTGTCCTGAAGCACAGCAGGTAGGAAATGGAAATGTTAGCCGAGGGAATGGCCTTCCAGGCAGGAAATCTACGGGGAGATACGTTTTCAAAGGGTGCAGGGCAGCCAGCTGGGATGTGTCATTCCTAGATTTTTTTTTCTCCTATCTATTTGCTCTTTCTCAATAGAACATATACCTCCATGCCACTTTAAACATCCAGCTCATGTTGTATGTGATGTGCATGATGCACACACAAACATACAGCTGAAATTCCCTGTTGTTCAGATCCTGTGTATAGAAAAGAGGAAAGCCTACCGAGATCTAAACACTTGCTGTACATCAGGTGGGAGAGGAAAAAAAAAAAAAAAAAAGGCCTCCCAAGAAATGGAAAGAGAATGACACTTTGGAAGAGGGGAATTTTAAATATGGTTGATCAGTAAAAGCACATAATCGCCAGTGCTCTGTGGTAGTGATGGTGGGAGTGGGGGGCGCTGTAAAACATGATCAACTGTAGAACTCATGCCAAAGCTGAGAATCTGACAGAAAGAAACAATGTGGGTGCATAGATAGTGTTTGAAATCAAGTAAATTTGGATTTTTCTATCTGACTTAGAACAAGTCTCCTCACTCCCACCTCATCACCACAGTTTCTCATGTGAAAAGCACACATAAAGGACTGGTTTAGTACTGAGCTCAGCCATGCTCTCTAAGATGGCTATGGAAGGCTGATGGAGTCAATGGAGGGCTGCCGTGGAGAGGTCGTATCAAGGGTAGGTGGGCTATGGTCAGAGCTATCCTGGGTATAGGTGGTAAGAAGATACATTTCCTGTAGAGAAGCTACAAGCTGTAATAAAGTAGAATGAAAAAGTATAGTCGCAAACATTGAATTAATGAAGACTGGTTTGTGATGGTGATTCCAAACAATGCCAATGAGAAGCCGCTTCCCCCTTGTGAGGATGACCAGCTCTACCACTGCCCTGTCTTATGCCCACTCATCAAATAGCACACTGGCTAGCAGATTCATAATTGGAAGTTTTCCTGTGTCCTGGCCGGCCAGCAGTCAGGACAAATCTCACCAAGTAAACACACAAAGGCTTATATTAATTATAACTGCTTGGCCATTAGCTCAGGCTTACTACTGACTAACTCTTACACTTAATTTAACCCATAATTCTTATTTATGTTTAGCCATGTGGCTTGGTACCTTTTTTCAGGTCTGCCTTGTCATCTTGCTTCCTCTGTATCTTGCTGGTGACTCCTAACTCAGCCTTTCTCTTCCCAGAATCCTCCTTGTCTGCTTATCCCACCTATACTTTCTACCTGGCCAATCAGCATTTTATTTATCAACCAATCAGAGCAACACACATTCAGAGCATACAGAATGACATCCCATAACACAGATTTAGCAAAGAAAACTGTCACCACTGGTTTCTCACAAAATAATATATCCTGGAATAAATCTAACTAAGAAAGTGAAAAACTTATATAGTAAAAATTTAAAGACACTGAAGAAGTTGAAGAAGGCGCTAGACCTCTTATGCTGAGGTTATTGATCCACTTGGCTTCAAGTGAGAGATAAGGTCTTCATTTCATTTTTTTACATGTAGCCATCCAGTTTGACCAACACCATTTGTTAAAGATGCTGTCTTTTTTCTATTTATTTTTGACTTCTTTGTCAAAATTCAAATGGCTACAGGTATGTGAACTTGTATTTGTGTCTTCAATTCTATTCCATTGATCAATGTGTCTCTTTTCAATGGCACTATCATTCTATTTTTTAATTAATCAATAGTTCCATAAAGAGAATGCAATTAGTTCTTTATCTCTCACCCTGCACAATACTCAACTCCAACTGGATGAAGGACCTTAACTTAAGACCTGATACCTTAAATACAATAGAGGGAAAAGTAGGTAATACACTTGAACTAATAGGCACAGGAAAGAACTTTCTGAATAGGACTCTGTAGCATAGATATTAAGACCAATGACTGACAAATGGCCTATTGCCTTTGATGAAGAGAAGAAATTGCCCCTTTCATCTACCAACAAGGAGTGCCTGGTTTACCATTCATCTCCTCCCAGTGATTTTTGAATGAAAAGGAATAATAATTCACAAGAAGACTTGGACTCCATTCATATCTTTAATATTGATACCTTAGGCAACAAGTCACAGTGTCAATGGGTGTGGGGGTGTCACCAGTTAGAGGAGAAGAGATGAGTGGCATAGTAGTGAAATCTCATGGCCTCCTTAGTGTCCAGAGACTTTCTGATGAAGCTTTCCCCTCAGCTTCTCCAATTTCCCAAGAATGGTCTTCCTTGTGGTACTTGCTGGTTTGGTTACAATCTGGGGTGAAGCATAACCACTTGGATAAATCTGAGTCATGGAGGGATGCTCAGGAGAATGACATGGAAACTGTGGGCAGAGCAGAGACACTAGACTAGGGGGACTGAGAGGCAAAGACCCTGAAAACATTTAAGTTAGAGATCACTATTCAGGCATGTAAATTAAACGAAAGAAGCTAGCTAGTGCCAGAGGAAAAATTTATACTGCCATTCCACTTGTCTAGAAATTCCATCCCTTTCAATGAATCATTCATTTTTCTATATTTGGTAGAAATGTGGATTCAGGTACATATTTTTTAAGCTTACATTACAAAAACAAATCACTTGGTATATTTAGTTCATCTTAGTTAGGGTTACTATTGTTGTGATGAAACATCATGACAAAGGCAACTCAAAAAAGAAAGCATTTACTTGGGGCCTTGTTTATAGTTCCAGAGGTTTTAGTCCATTATCATCATGGCAGGGAGCATGGTGAGATGCACGGCTCTGGAGCAGTAGCTGAGGGCTACATCCTGATCAGCAGGCAGACAGTAACAGAGAGAGAGACTGGGCCTGCCATGGGCTTTTGCAACCTCAAAGCCCCACCCCCACCCCCGCCCCCAGTGACACACTTCTTCCAACAAGGCCACACCAACTCCCACAAGGCTACACCTATATCTATATAAGCCTATGGGAGCTTTTTTTTTTTTTTTTTTTTTGACAAACTTTACCCTCCTATAATTAAGCAGGATTATGATTATCCTTTTACCAGGGCTCTCCTCTGATATTTCTTTTTTTTTAAGATGAAAAACATCTTTTATTGAAATTATGCTTATAGATCAATGCTACTTTAGGATGTGGTATTGGGAGATGACTAAACCACATGTAACTTGATGGTCCAGAGGTTAGGAAGAAGTCTTTTTTTAAAGAAATTTTTTTATTCATTTTACATACCAATCACCCTCTCCTCCCTCCTCCCACCCTTCCCGTCTTCCTCTCAACCCTCCCCCATTCCTTTCTCCAACAAGGCAAGGTCTCTCATGGGGAGTCCATGAAGCCTGGTACATTCAGTTGAGGCAGGTCCAAGCCCCACCCCCTGCATCAAGGCTGTGCAAGGTGTCCCACTATAGGTAGTGGGCTCCAAAAAGCAAGCTCATGCACCAGGGATGGATCCTGACCCTATTGCCAGGAGGCCCCTCAAGCAGATCAAGCTACACAACTGTCTTGCTTGTGCAGAGGGCCTTGTCCAGTCCCACTGAGACTCTACAGCTGTTGATCTAAAGTTCATGAGTTCCCACTAGTTTGGTTCAGTTGTCTCTGTAGGTTTCCCCATCATGATCTTGATGCCCCTTTCTCATAGAATCCCTCTTCTCTCTCTTCAACTGGATTCCTGGAGCTCGACCTTGTGCTTGGCTATGGATCTCTGCATCTGCTTCCATCAGTTCCTGGATGGAGGCTCTATGATGATAGGGTATTCACCAATCTGATTACCAGAGTAGGCCAGTTCAGGCACTCTCATCACTATTGCTAGTAGTCTAAGCTGGGGCCATCCTTGTGGGTTCCTAGGAACTTCCCTAGGAATCTGGTTTCTCTCTATCCCCATGAAGTCTCGCTCTATCATGGTATCCCTTTCATTGCTCTCCCATTCCATCCCTGTTCCAGCTCAACCATTCTTTTCTCTCATGTTCTCATCCTCCATCCCCCACCCTCCATTGCCCCCTCCATCCCCAGTTTACTCATGGAGATCTCCTCTATTTCCCCTTTCCAGAGAGATCCATGTGTCCCTCTTTGGGTCCTTCTTGTTAGCTAGCTTCTCTGGAGCTGTGGGTTGTAGTCTGGTTATCCTTTGCTTTATATCTAGTATCCACTTATGAGTGAATATATACCATGTTTGTCCTTCTGAGTCTAGGTTACCTCACTCACGATGATATTTTCTAGTTCCATCCATTTGCCTGCAAATTTCATGATTTCATTGTTTTTTACTGCTGAGTAGTATTCCATTGTGTATATGTACCACATTTTATTTTTCCATTCTTCAGTTGAGGGGCATCTAGATTGTTTCCAGCTTCTGGCTATTACAAATAGTGCTGCTATGAATATAGCTGAGCATGTGTCCTTGTGGTGTGCTTGAGTATTCCTTGGGTATATGCCCAAGAGTGGTATAGCTGGGTCTTGAGGAAGATTAATTTCCAATTTTCTGAGAAACTGCCATACTGATTTCCAAAATGGCTGTACAAGTTTGCACTCTCACCAACAGTGGAGGAGTGTTCCCTTTGCTCAGCATCCTCTCCAACATAAGCTGTTATCAGTGTTTCTGATCCTAGCCATTCTGACAGGTGTATGATGAAGTCTATTTTGTTAGATATTAGGGTAGCTACATCAGCTTGCTTCTTAAGTACACTTAATTGGAAAGTCTTTTCCCAGCCTTTTACTCTGAGGTAGTGTCTGTCTTTGAAGTTGAGGTGTGTTTCTTGTATGCAGCAGAAGGGTGGATCTTGTTTTTGTATCTATCCTGTTAGTCTGTGTCTTTTAATAGGCGAATTGAGTCCATTGACATTAATGGATATTAATGCCCAGTGATTGTTGATTTCTGTTCTTTTTTGGTGGTAGTATTGGGTGTATTTCCCTACTTTTGGATTTGCTGCTGTGGGGTTATCTTTTGTCTGTGTTTTTATGGGTACATCCTTAGGTTGGAATTTTTCTTCTAGTGCTTTCTGTAGGGCTGGATTTGTGAATAGGTATTGTTTAAATCTGGTTTTGTCTTAGAATGTCTTGTTCACTCCGTTTATGGTGATTGAAAGTTTCACTGGGTATAATAGTCTGGCCTGTCATCCATGGTCTCTTAGTGTCTGCATTACATCTGTCCAGGATCTTCTGGCTTTCAGAGTCTCCATTGAGAAGTCGGGTATTATTCTGATGGGTCTGCCTTTATAAGTCACTTGGCCTTTTTTCTTTGCTGCTCTTAATATTCTTTCTTTATTTTATATGTTTAGTGGTTTAATTATTATGTGGCAAGAGGACTTTTTGAGGGGGGGTCTAGTCATTTGGTGTTCTATAAGCTTCTTGTATCTTCATAGGTATTTCCTTCTTTAAGTTGGGAAAGTTTTCTTCTATGATTTTATTGAATACATTTTCTGTGCCTTTGAGTTGGTATTCTCCTTCTTCTCCCCCCATTATTAGGTTAGGCCTTTTCATGGTGTCCCAGATTTCCTAGATGTTTTGTGTTATGACTTTTTTGGCTTTAGTGTTTTCTTTGACTGGCTGGTGTTTTCTTTTCCCTCTATTGTATCCTCAATGCCAGAGAGTCTGTCTTCCATCTCTTGTATTCTGTTGGTTATGCTTGCATCTGTAGTTCCTGTTCGTTTACTCAGATTTTCTATTTCCAGCATTCCCTCGGTATGTGTCTTCTTCATTGTTTGTATTTCAATTTTCAAGTCTTGAACTGTTTCCTTCATCTATTTAATTGCTTTTTCATGGTTTTCTAGGCTTTCTTTAAGGGATTTATTGATTTCTTACAATTTTTTGTTTTTCTTTTCCTCAATTTCTTTAAGGGAATTTTTCATTTCCTCTTTAAAGACCTCTGTCATCTTCATAAAGTTGTTTTTAAGGTTGCTTTCTTCTGCTTCTTCTATATTGTGATGTTCAGGCCTTTCTGTTATAGAACCGCTAGGCAAACGATGCCATATTGCTCTTTATGTTGCTGTATGTATTTTTGCATTGGCATCTACCCATCTCTTCCTCCAATAGGTGCAAGAGGTGTCTGTGTCTGAGTGAGCTGCTCTTGGTCCCATCTGTGCTTGCTCTGTCTGTGTCTCAGGGGGCCACTCTAGGTCCAATCATAGCTCTTGGTCTAATTGGAGCTGGCAGATTCTGTGTCTCAGGGAGCTGCTCTTGGTCCTGGGAGCTGTTCTTATTCAAAGTACCAGAGTTGCTTTTCTCATTGTTAGGACAAAACACCTGATGAAAACAGCTAAGGGAAAAAGATAGAGTTCCTCAAGGGGGAATTGGGGTGGGGATGGGGTCATGTTGGACTTCATGGTGGTGGAAGCATGTGGCTGGTACTCTTCACAACTTGATAGATCAGGAAACAGTGTCTTTCTCCTTTTTCTCTTGTTCAGAACCCCAAACCATGGAATGGTGCCACCCATACTCAGAGTCCATATTTCTTCCTTTAGTTAGTTTTCTCTGGAAATGCCCTCATAGATATATACAAAATGTGTCTCACTGATTACCTAGATAATTTTTTTTTTGAGACAGGGTTTCTCTGTGTAGCTTTGCACCTTTCCTGGAACTCACTTGGTAGCCCAGGCTGGCCTTGAACTCACAGAGATCCACTTGGCTCTGCCTCCCGAGTGCTGGGATTAAAGGCGTGCGCCACCACCGCCTGGCTAGATAATTCTTAATCCAGGCAAGTTGGACATCCAGTGGACATTAACCATCACACTTGACTTCTTGCCAAGAAGAAACTCTGGAGGGTGAGGCACTAGGTAGAGGAAACAGATTGGTCTGATGAGTGACCACCAATAAGCTCTGATCCTTGACAGCAGGACAGCAAACTGACAAGAGGACCAGGAAACATGGACTGTTATGTGAACTCAATAATATCTAAGTATTGGTTCAGATTAGAACACACACTGAAAATCCAGACAGCACATCAGATGTGCTGCTGAGATGTGCCACTCTTGTTCTGAAGCTTGCATCAGACATATCTTCCAGTTTACTCCTAAAGGGGGTGCAGACTATGGTAACAATTTCTTGCATAGGTAGGGTCTTTCTAGATTGCATAGGGCCATCAACTCTCCCTAGTCATATACATCTACTCCTGAGAGGTAGCATGCATCCTAGGCTCCTGAGAGAGTGTTTCACAGCCACAGACAATTGCATCTCTTCTTCTCCTTTCTGGGTTGAAAATTCTCCTTGTCCTGTAGGTCCTCATGGCCAGAGACAGCTTTAGAATCTCTATTTAGAAGAGATTTACAGTTGGCCATCTGGTTGGATGGAAGGTCAGCCTTGAAATTATTTCACATAATTAAGAAAAGACTGTGAAGTATCCTCCTTAGGTATAAACGAATGCTGCCCCACACCATCACAGTTTCTCCATTACTGCTGTAGAAATGTTGGGGGCATAGGTTGGGGGACACAGCTGCTCACATAAATGCATCAGTTATAGAGAATGGTTTGTAATATCTTTCTCGGGAGCATTTATGCAGTGACGTTTTCTTAAGTCATTAATTCATCAGTTAGAGTGAAGTGCTGGTCAGAGTTCCCCATTTAAACTCCTTTTGTGATTAAGTACAAGGACCCAATGGCATCTACAGTACCCAGGCAGGTCTGATTTGTGTTTGTCTTCCTGTTTGTAAAGTTGCTGCTTGGTTCCTTAACTATGACAGTTTCTCTCTAGTGTTTATTGACTAGCTCCCATCGTCCTTTGAATGTCTTTAGGTATCTCTCCCTCTGGCTGCCCTTTATTCTCTGTCACCTCCCATTCCACTTACGATCAACCTGGACAGATGTCTTTCTCACATGCTCTTGTCCTACTGTTTTGTTGTCTCATACCACATTGTGTCACTCCATGAAACAGAATTATGGGTAGGGAAGGCTGAGGCAGGACATTGGTCAGTTTCCTAGGCTGTCATAATAAGTTCCCACAAAGATGGCAGCTTGAAATGGCAGGAATGCATTCTCTCATAGTTCTGGAGAAGTTCAGATGCAAGGTTGCAGCAGGGCAGCATTCTTTCTGAAGACCCGAAGGGAGTGTATTCTCCTGCTTCTTCCCTTCTTGTGGCTCCATCAGTCCCTAGCAATGGTGTTATCACCCTATTTCCTCCTCTGTGGTTATCTGACTTCCTGCTCTATCTTATACATGTGTGATTATATTAATGCCCACCTGGGTTAATCTAAGATGGTCTCCTTATCTCAAATCTATGACAAATCTGCAAAGAACATTATTTCCATATAAGATTCCGGAAATAGAATATGGGTATATCTTTTGTCTAGGATGCTTGATAGCTAATCTCCATTGTTGGCTGGATTTAGCATCATCTATGTGGTAGTGTGGTACTTGTCTGGGTAGGTGCATCTGTGAGGATGTTTCTAAAGAAAATTAATTGAGGGGAGAAGACCCATCCTGAATGTAGGTGGTTCATTTTAAGAACTGGAGGCCCAGATAGAAGGGAAAAGATCATCAAGTAGAGGGGTAGCATTCCCTTTGTCTGATTCCTGGACCATCAAGGTATGAACTGTCTGTACCACCATGACTTCTCTGCCATAGTAGGATATAACTGTGAACTAAAATAAATCTTTGCTCCTTCAAATCTTTGTTCTCTTAGGCATATTGATTAATATGGTCATAGGAGAGGCACCATTCAGTCCAATAGAGGGAGGAAGTTAGAAACCCTCTGTCTGGCAATGTATTTCTCTTGAAGGAGGATCTGGGTGGTATGCTGCTTTTCTCTGCCTTAATTCATCCATATATATATGGCAGTTTTCCAAAGTTGCAATAGGTTTTCTTCTTGAAGGAAGACTTTGAAGAGGGGTCCTCCCACTCCATTGCTGTTGGTCTTGGGGCTGCAGTTGGTTCTCATCATCCTCTCTCTCTCACCATCCACTCTAAATTCTCTTTCTAGGTAGTCCCCCTAGTGATGAGAACCCAACTCTGAGCCTCCAGTAACTGTGCCTTTCTCAGGCCAGGGTTTCCGTATTTGTCCATTCCCAGTCGGTCAAAAGAGTACAGAGAGGTGCTCAGGTTCATCAGCTGCGTTCTGTGAAGCAGTCTTCTCTTGTGCAAACGCAGCCCTTCCTCTTCCTAATGATCAGGGTAAATGATCCCGGACAAGAGCGGTGGCTCCTCTCCTTGCCAGCTATTTCTCTGAACAGAAGGAATCTAGAGTGCCCGCATGGATTGTCGTTTAACACGATAACTGCTGTTTCCCTGGTGAGAATATCCTCTTGGGTGACCAGGAGTCCTAACCTGCAGAGCCTGGAATTAAAGAGGTGGGGAGCAAGGAAGACCTTGATGTCCTACCACCGCGCTATTGTTTCCTTGGCATCTTGAGCTACATACTCCTTCTCCTGGGAACCTCTGACATCTAAAAGGTTGGTGCTTTGAAATGTAGACATGCATTCAGGAGGAAAGCAGCACATTATTTCTGCTTCAGCTGCACCTTCAGTAGGCCACCCAGTGCCTACACAAATAGAGAGTTTGGTTGGTTGGGCAGGCATATGATGTAAAAAGTGAATCCCACAGTTGTAGGCTCTTCCCCATGGGTTAGAACAGTATTTCTAGGCATGGCAAATATTGCTTCCAGATCTTATAAAAGCCTATCAGCACTGTACTTCCTTGTTTTAGTAAAGATACATTTTGTCTTTTACTTTGAATACAATGTCTAGCATAGAACGACCCCTGAAAAGCTTTACTGAAATAGCAAGTTTTGAGATATTGCATACTTCACTGTCACTTCCTGACACCCATATGTATAATGAAGACTTCCAATATGGTAGTCATCCCTTGCCCATCATGTCATGAATTATATGGGCTGATGCATAATACCCAGTTATCTTTAGCATATATTATGACAGATATGAGAAATAGTGTAGCTTTGTAGAAATGCTAGTTTATGAATTACATTGCCTATAACATTTGAATGTGAGCTGTTTCTAATGGTCCTTTCTAGTTAAAGCCTTTACCAAATCACTACTGTATATCACATGCCAAGGCCATATTTATCTGCTCCATTGGTTAGCAGTTACAGGCAGGGGTATCACTGGTTTGCATTTGCAGTAGTCTTCGGGCTCTCAGATTCATTCAGTTTTCATAAGGGTCAACTGGGGGATTAAATGGAAATTGGACAGAGAACATCATCTGTACAACTGTAATCTTCCACTGTAGTCTCCGGGAGGCAGGTCTGGCTTTGATTTACTTATTTTAGACAGCAAGTTCTGAGATTTCTACTTGACCTTCTGCACTGTGACAGCTTTAGAGTCCAAGGACCCAGAGTGGGATTCATATTGACTGCCAGGATAATAATACCAATTAATACATGCTCAGCAGGAAAAAATGACTGCTCTTGAGGTCCATGAGTGAACAGACTCTACAAACCTTACTTGGGCCGGAAATCTGTTTACTGCTGGGTACTCATGTCATTGGCATCTTATGGGAGGCCATGATAACATTTTAGGCCTGTCTTGTTTTCTTTGTTTGTTTTTTGTTTTTGTTTTTGTTTTTTGTTTTTTGCTTCCTTTTAAAAAAATTATTGAAACTATTTTCATACAATATATTTTGATCTTATACTCCTCCTAGATACTCTCCACTTCCCTATCTACCCAAGTTCATGATCTACCTGTCAAAATAAAAACAAAAACAAATGAACAAAAACTCAGAAAAACAGCAAAAGAACAAAAAAATGAAAACCAAAGCAGACTGTCTTAATTTGGGTTACCATTGCTGTGATGAAACACCATGACCAAAAGCAAGTAGGAGAGGAAAGGGTTTCTTCAGCTTTTGCTCCCAAATCACAGTTCATTGTCAAAGAAGTGAGGACAGGAATTCCAACAGGGCAGGAATCTGGAGGCACAAGATGATGTAGAAGCCATGAAGGAGTGCTACTTAATGGCTTACTTCTTATGGCTTGCTCAGCCTGCCTTCTTATAGAACCCAGGATCATTTGCCCAGGGATGGCATGACCCACAATGGGCTGGGCCATCCCTCATCAATCACTAATTAAAACAATACCCTAGAGGCTTGCCTACAGCCTTATCTTATGGAGACATTTTTCTCAATCGAGGTTACCTCCTTTCAGATGACTTTAGCTTGTGTCAAGTTAACATAAAACCACCCAGCACACAGACAAACTGAATAAAGGAAGGAAGGAAGGAAGGAAGGAAGGAAGGAAGGAAGGAAGGAAGGAAGGAAGGCAAGCCAATAAGACAAAAATACCAAAACCATGCAAAAAAAAAATTGCATACCAAAAAATGGAGTTCACTTTGTGTTGGCCAACTACTCCTGGGCATGGGGCCTGCCCTGGAGTGTGGTTGATATGCCCAGTAACACTCCATTGAAGAGAACTGATTCTCTCTCTCCAAGCAGGTATCAATCACAAATAACTTCTTGGTTAGTGATGGAACTTTATGTTCACTTCCCCTTCTAGGTGCTGGAATTTTGTCTGGTGTTGTGGGATATTCCTTTATACTGTATGAAGATAATGTCACTGTGATTGTTTTAATAAAAAGCTGAACAGCTAATAGCTAGGTAGGATTTTCAGGGCAGAGAGGACACTGGTAAGAAGAAAGCAGAGTTGCCAGCCAGACATGGAGAAAACAGGAAAGCAGCATGGGCATTATAGAGTAAAGGTAATAAAGCCATGAGGCAGAAAGTAAATTAATAGAAATGGGTTAATTTAAGTTGTAAGAGCTCATTAGAAACAAGCCTAAGCTGTTGGCTGAGCCTTCATAATTAATAAGAAGTCTCTGTATAGTTATTTGGGAGCTGGCAGGTGGGACAGAGAAAGACTTGCAATAGTCTGGTTTGAACCTGTACAAGTCTTATATGTGCTGTGAGTTCATACATATATCAGGCCTGTCAGTTGTATTATGAAGCCATTATCCTGGTTTTCTCTCCCTCCCTCCCTCCCTCCCTCCCTCCCTCCTTCCCTTCCTCCCTCCTTCCCTCCCTTTCACTTGTTCATCTTTTTTTCTTGTACTGTTAGGGGTTGAACCTAGGATCTTGTGTGTAGTAGACAAATATTCTACCATTGAGCTATATTCTTCCCATCTTTTTAGGTTTTACTTTGAGATAGAATCTTACTAAGTTGCTTAGGCTAGCCCTCCTGAGCCTTCACTCTTCCTGCCTCATCCTCCTGATTACCCAGGATGATAGGCCTGTACCAACAGCCCCAGCTACACTTTTGGGTCTTAATGTGTCAATTAAAATATGAATCAAATTAAAACTGTGTGCCCAACAGTTGTTGGAAAGTCTAGCTACTTCTTGTAGTGTGAATTTTAATTGGTCTTAATAATGAAAGCCTGGAGCCAGATATTGGGGTAAATGCTGAAAGGTCAGAGAGACAAAGGAGCAAGCCACAGCCACCTCTTACCTCACCAACTCCTCAGCCTGAAAGGGATGAGCTTCTGTCTTCTCCCATCTTATATTCCTCTCTCCACCCAGCCATATCACTTTCTGTCTCCATCTTCCTAGTGCTGGGATTAAAGGCATGTGTCTCCCAAATACTGGGATCAAAGGCATGAGATCTCAAGTGCTGGGCTTAAGGATGTGTGCCACCACTGCCTGGCTTCTATGGTTAACTAGTGGCTAGCTCCACAATCTGATCTCCAGGCAAGCTTTATTTGTTAGAGCACAAACAAGATATCACCACAACTTCTCTTTCCTTGGTATAGACTAAAATAAGTAAATAGCCATATCTCCTTTTGGAAGAGATTTGAGGGTCATTATAGTATATGGTTGCCATGATACTGTATTTTGCCTTGTAGACTTCTTCAGCCAATAGGAATTGGAATATGAAAGTGGGCTTTATTCTGCAAATTGGCTGTCTTGATGTTTCATGGTAACAACTGTCCTCGGCCTCTTGCCCATCTTTGTTGGCTGGACATCTCTTTTGTTCCCAGGAGTGCTGAGTTCTACTCTCTGTTTTCACAGTTATCTCTGAGGGAGGCTCTCTTGGCTGCTGTGTGTTCTTGTCTGTCATGGTCATTGTCACCACCTTTCTTCTGGCAATCGAGTATCATGCCTGGCCTTGGTTGGTGGAGCTCAGTATCTCCATTGCTATCAGTGAGTGAAATTCTGTAACAGACTTATATATTGTTGGCTCTGTCCCTAGGAAGTTCCACTGAACCACTTAGTGATAGTAGATGCGGCTCTCCCACCAGCACATTGCCAGTGGCCTTGGTAAATAGTGTATCTTTTGACTAGCCTTTGGCCTCACATGATACACCCATTTCCCTACATCTTTAATTTCTTCTTCTCTGTCTTCCATGGCATCAGGCAATTCAGTCTCTCAGTGGGAGCCATTCCTTTCTCCAGGCTTCTAGGAGTTACCATGGCAGCAAATTCACATTATTTCCTGGGTTGTCAAATCCTGTTTCTCAATAGAGTGACCCTAAGTAAAAAGCAAAAAAACAAAACGAACAAACAAACAAACCCCTCTCTTATCCAGACTCATGTCCTTGTCTGTAATCAGGCACCTTGATCCCTCCTTGCACACCCTTTATGGCATCTTGTAGCTCCCTTCAGTTATGTTCACTTTCTTTATCAGGCTGAGCATATTTCTGGCCAGACTATGCTGACTCAATCCTGTCTGTAGGCCTGACATTCAGGAAAAGAGAAAGGAACCATCTGTTGTCTTTTGAAGAAAAGACCCTTGTGTCAACTTCCTGGGGGAGGGGGGAAAGCTGGCTTTTCACAAGGATGGGTGGGCTACCTCTGAAGACTCAGAGGGTTCAGAGATCAGGGGGCATCCATCCAAATCTTCTAATCCCAAGTGTCAGAGACTAGATTTTGCAAACTAGGACCCTTAATTTGGTTAATATCTCTGCTTTGAATTTGAATATTCAGTTGTCTTTAAGGTTTAGTAACTGTTAAATCCAATGATTTATCTTCAGTTCACTTATTGTAGAAACTCCTTTCACATTGTTTGAATTGTTCACAAATTCTCTTAGCTTTTCTTATCCTCCTATAGGGCATTGATATAGCCACTAAGTGCCATTATTCTTATACTTATAAATCCTGTTCTGTGTTTCAAATGCTTCAGTCAGCGTATTCCTCTCTGTCCATGTGCCATCCTAGACCATCAATGATGAACTTTTAACCAGTGAGTCTCCATCTCATGCTAAAGGATGTCTATATGCCTGCCGCAAATGGAAGAGGTCCTCAGAAAAGTTGAGTGGTGAAAAATTCAGTCCTCAAGCATTTTGTTATCAACTGCTTTCTTGGATCAATTTTAGTACCAACTACTCCTATAAGTTGGGTTTTTTAGACAGCAGGTCCTGGTATAGAGTTGGAAACACAAAAGATTTGGGGGGATGTTGTATGTTACAGTAAAAGGACATAGGGCAGGAGCGTACAGAGAGAGCCATCAACCTGGGAAATATCACAAAGTCTGTCCACCTAACGAGTTCCGAAGCAAAGACCGAGCATTAGCAGAGTGCAAAGCTGAATGGAACTGAGGCCTTTGAGTACTTCCTTTTTGGTTACTGCCTGGAGAGCAAGGCTAATAATAGGCAGGATGCTAAGTAAAATTGGCTTTGCAGATAAAGAATGACTTTTTAAGTAGAAGTATAACTCACATAATATTTGAGATAAACTAAAAATAAAAACAGAAGAAAAACAATAAAGCTCTTGTTCCTTGTCTCCATTGCAAATTTAACCAGGTATTCTAAATTTTAATTTGCTAAATCTGGCAACTCTAGCCGGGTATGATTAATTTCATTTTAACTTGATGACATTGAGGAATTCCTAGGGTATTGGTGAGACAGCTTTGGGTAAATGAGGGCATGTCCAAAAGAATTAACTTAAGAAGTAAGGGCCACATCGAGTGGGCTGGGATCCAGGACATAGCAAAAGGGGACAAGGAGAAAGCCAACTCAGTACTGGCACTCTCCTTTTCTTTGAACCGAATCTACCAAGATTTGAGCGAGCAGCCTCCTGCTGCCACAGACAAGACTTGGTTTTCCGCTATGCCTTCTCTGCTGTTATAGACTGTATACCTTGAAATGTAAGCCAAAATAAACCTTTCCTCTCTCAAGTTTTTTCTTACCAGATATTTGGTTACAGCAACAAGAAAAATAACAGAAATACTGGCCCGAGGTCACTCCGTGATATTTCTCAGCTGCTTCCACTTCCATCAGGTGATTGGGAATCGCCTTGAAAACACTGTGACTTGACTTGACTGGATGAGTCACGGTAGACTGAAATACGGTCAGTTCTGGGGACTGCCAAGAAAGAACCAAGTTTCTTGAAGGGAGAGCTGAGCAGGTCTCTGCATTTACCATGTCTATTTTCTGCTTAAATCTTGTCTCTCTTGCAAGCCATGAAGAACACAAGTTTTCTTACTTGTCATTTCTCCAGTGACTAACAGTGCTTGGCTCGTGACACTGCTTCTGTTGTTACTTATTAACTCCAATTGTACTTAACGATTTCAGGGATCCAGCAAATATGGGTAAAACAGAAAGAGGGCCTGTGTTGTTTTGTTCTCCGAACAACACTCTGGGTTTTGCTAACCTTTCAATAGCTTTCTGTGCTACGCTTACCACAAACGAAGGTAAAAGAGGGATGGTCGGCTGTAAACTGGAGTCCAAGTCCTGGAGCACTGACTTCCGAGTCAGAGCTAATTATCTTTGGCATTAATTAAATATTTTCCAAGTAAACTAAGTAGGCTCTAGTAGAGAAATTTCAAAACAGATCTCATATGTGGAGATCAGCATGTACTGTCAATATGTATGCATCTGCCGCATTCTATATATACCCTGAGAGGGTTTAAAGCCACAAGACCTCAACCTGAATTTATTCTTTTGTTCCAGCACTGACTCATCATCCGTAGCACTTCTAGTAGGTAAGCCGGAATCTTTGCCTACCCAACTGTATTCAGCTTCCAAACTTGGAGAAAGTACTGTGGGTCCTGCTCATGTTCTCTATAGCCTCTGTTTTTGGGAGCCTTGGTCCGCGTCATCTCTGAGCAGGATATGAATGTGCCAATTACCTTCTGCCTTTACTATTGCCTTCTCTCCAGTCTGCATTCTACACTATTGTCAGGCATCTAGACTTAAGCTTTCAAAGAAATTGCACCAAATTTAATCAATCAAATCATGTTATTCTCTTCCTTACTTAACCCCCACCCCCTTTCAGGATCATTTCCAAATTTCATCCATTACTTTGCTTGCCAGAGATGTTCTTTTGTTTGTTTGTTTGTTTGTTTGTTTCGAGACAGGGTTTCTCTGTAGTTTTGGTGCCTGTCCTGGATCTCTTACTGGCATTCTTACTCCACTTTTAAATGTGAAATCTAAGCTGGGCTTGAGAGTGCAGGCCTGTAACTCCAGATGTTTGGGAGGCTAAGGCAGGAAGATTATAAATGCAGGGCCTGCTTAGGCTACAGAGTAAATTCAGAGCTAGCCAAGGCAACTTAGCAAGACTCTGTCTTAAAATAAACTTTTTAAACAGTTTACTTCTGGTCTGGCAGTGGTGGCGCATGCCTTTAATCCCAGCACTCGGGAGGCAGAGCTAGGCGGATCTCTATGAGTTCAAGGCCAGCCTGGTCTACAGAGTGAGTTCAAGGAAATGCACCAAAGCTACACAGAGAAACTTTGTCTCGAACCCCTCTCCAAAAAAAAAGTTTACTTCTTCACCCCTAAGGGCTCAGGGAACATGGCGAAAGAGTAGATAGAAAGGATGTAAGAGCTAGAGGCTAGGGACAAATGTTGTGAAATGTCCTGGACATGACAGGGCCATTACACTCATTAATTTGCTGTAGCTATGGTTATCTGCACAAGACCTGAATAATATCAAGCCAACAAAACCAGTCAGCATCCTAAGAGGTGGAACCAATGAAACTTAGTAGGCTACAAAATAAAAAAATAAAAAAGGATGGAGGACATAAAGGGGAGAGGAGGACGTGTCAGGGGTCCCTGGAGTGGAAGAAGGAGTTTAGGGTGCATGTGATCAAGACAAATTGTCTACATGTATGAAATCATCAAAGAACAAATAAGAGACATTCTATTTTTCAAAAAGACTTTTAAAGAAGATGCAGTATCCTCATATTCCTCCATTTGACCCTTCCCAACTAATGATAGGATAAAGGCCAGCCCTCTTTGCACAAATATTAAGACCCCTTGGTTCTGGATATGCCATATCCCCTCTTATCCCTCTGCTGTGGGGGATATAGTCTCATTGCCTGCCCATCTTTTTTCAAGATGGCTTCTTTGCCTGAAATTCTTTAATTTTACCTTTCCTTTTGTCTAGACAGTGGCTCTCAAACTTTTTTGGAGTGCCAGTCATCTAAGGATTTTGCTGGAATTCAGATGCAGGTTTGTGAGGTCTGGCATTGGTTCCCCCAAGTGTTTATTTCTCCATTTCTTTCTTCTTCCCTTCCCTCTCTTCTCTCCTTCTCCTATCCCTCCCCTTCTCTCCTCTCTTCTTTCTGTTTGCCATGCTGGTGATTGAATTTGGGGTTTTGGGCATGCTAGGCTAGCTAGTCAACTGTGTGTGTCACATAGCTGACACTGTGACTATTTTACTGACCACACAAAGGCCTACTCAACACTCCCCTGGACAAAATGTTGTCTTCGCTGAAGCTTTTCCTTAGTTTTCCAGGCAGACATGACCTATTTCTTCTTACACCTCTAGTTCACTATGCCTGTGCTGGGCAGTTTTAGGTTTTTGTTGTTATTTGTGTTTTGTGGTGTCAACTTGACACACTTTAGAGTCATCTGGGAGGAGAGAATCTTATTTGGCAGATTGCCTCCATCCTTCAGCCTGTAGGCAAGTTTGTGGAGCATTTTCTTGATTAGTTATGTGTGTGAGAGGGCCCAGCCCATTATGGGTGGTGTGACCCCTGGTCCCTGGTCTTAGGTGATATAAGAAAGCAGGCTGAGCAAACCGTGGAGAGCAAGCCAGTAAGCAGTGTTCCTCCAGGGTCTCGACTTCAGTCACTGCCTTGTCTTCATTCAATGATGGACTGTGACCTGAAATGTAAGCCAAAGATACCCTTTCCTCCCCAAGTTGTCTTGTTTAGAGGACTCTGTCATAACAAAGGAAAGCAAAGACAATGCTCTTTATCCCTAACACTATTAACATTTTTTTGCTCTTTTCTTCTGTTGTTTCTGTTTTCCATTTCTACACTAAAAGCAACCTTAGAGAGGGCCTGTATTCCTGTTTTAGGATTGCAAGGCCTTATCACAGTCGTTTGCTTAGAATAGATATTCAATAAAGGACTGCTGGATGGATGAGTGTGCAGTCACCCTTGGAAGGTGGGAAAGCACATATCCATGTTGGATTCTCTTTGTCCACTTTCTGTTGTAAGATGAGTATGTTAAATTAGCATTCCTTTGATTCCCTGGATGGTAAATACCGGAGAATTTGTCCTCTGTAATGGATTTATATAGCTGAGTAGGGTCCTGAGAAGCTCATACAACTTAACTGGTGAGCATCCAGTCTTTAAGGCAGGGTCCAGAGCCCCAGCAACCTAGGATCAGCAATTTGCCAGCCTTTTATGTGGGAGGTACTGTTGGCTGACTCAGCCTGGCTGTCTTCTTTTTCTTTTTGTGTTTGCCTTTAGATCTTCTACTCAGATTGGCTTCTTCCAGGTTGTCACGTTAGGGGGCCTGGGCAGACCAACTTCAGCAATAAAAACCAGAGAAACCATGTGTCCAGAGCTTGAGTGGTGAGCAGCTGTGTGTGTGTGTGTGTGTGTGTGTGTGTGTGTGTGTGTGCATACGGGGAGGGTGCAGAGGAGCAAGACTGATACCAGAAGTGGGAAAGAAGTCTTGTCACTTTTATAAAGAATAACTTGCAATGCAAAAAAAAAAAAAAAAAAAATTGTCATCAACATTGAGTGGGAAAAAATGAGGCAGACAGATGGGCGAGAGCAGAACCAATGCAAGGGAGCTAAATACATTCTCTTTACTCCACTCTGACAGGGGCTAGGGAGTATCTGCGTGCTATGTTTCCACACATGCCTTTATGCATGCTGTCCTCTTCTGAGAGAGGGTCGTTCAAGCCACCTGCAAGGTTTCATTGGTGGCGTTATAGAAGCCTTCTTATAGCAAGGCATGGCTTTTGAATCACTCACTAGCTTTGGCGCTCTTCTCCATAAAACAAGACTAACAATAGCACCCACCTCTCAGCAGAGCTGGGAAGCTGAAACAGTAGCCTGTGTGCACAGGGCCAACATTACCGAGCAGAACTCAAGCAAGACAAAGCAGGGCAGGCAACTTGCAGCTCGGGGAACACTTCTAACCTCCGTCTGGTCTGGTCTATGGGATTGCTGGGCCTGTGCTCTTTCACTGGATCTCTCCGAGTCCTATTCACAGGGGCCGGGGTGGAGGTGGCGGTACAGCAGAAAGGTGCAATCTCTCCCTGCTCACCACAGCCCGTTATTACACAAGAGCAGTTGGACCGCAGTTCCCCCGAGAGTGGCAGGGGAGTGTGGGAAGGGGTAGAGTGAGAGAGGGTGGAGAGGCCTTCCTATAGCAACCGTCATTAGAGTGTGGGAAACTCCTGGGAGAACTTTTCTTTTTAAAACGACAGTGATGATGTACGGAAAGGAAATGCTCCTCTTTGAAAGGAAATAAAAACAGTTTGCTGACCATGTTTTGTCCTGTTCCTGCTTTTGGCTGGCTGGCTTTGCAGTTATTATGCTGTCTCTTGTAACCTACCGGAGTTAGCTCTGCCACTCGTTGTTATCTCCCCCAATCTCTTGGCTGCCTCAGGAAATGCAAACTAACTTTAATATTGGTTTAAGCAAAAATAGAGCAGGATTAACTGGCTGCTGAGAAGAAACAGAAAACACGCACTCAGACAAATGAGGAACTCGAGGGAATTCTGGGCTGCTTCTATCCGCCCAGCAGGACTTTCTCCAGGCGCCCATCCTCTGCAGAGCAGTTACCGGCCACTTTGCTGGGGTCCTTAATCGCTTGTGTCTGTCCCGGATTTCGGAGCTAGAATAGCATCCTGGCTCATCCACTCGGGCTAAAAAGGCACTATAGTACTTTCATTCTTGTCCTCTACTTTGAGGTATAAACAATCAGAATAACACCCCCCCCAAAAAAAAAATCCTCACAAAACAAAATTCAAAAACAATGAGGCAAAGTGAGGGGAACAATTTTCTGTCTCTCTTACTGCACAATTGTTCTGTCTTTATCATTATTCCTCTCGGTAGCCATCAAGGAAAATATTGAAAATGAACGCTTTATCTATTCCCTGATGGCCTTTTTCAGAACCGTTAAATTATCATTAGAGTAACCTGATGGGTCTGTCAGTCGTACCGCTAAGTGAGGAGATACTTCAGCATCTGGAGAGATAGCTGGAGGAGTCTGGTGCAGCCCAGGGACACGGAAGCCCAGCAAAAGCTTTGTATCTTTCCGTTCATTTGATTTAAGCAACAGGTCTGTTAGGTAAGGCTTTCTGTTTCCCATTTTGTAGATGAGGTAATCCAAGCTTACGTCCTCTTGCCCAAAGTTCCCTAACTAATAAAAGCGGAAGTATTATTTCAATCCATACAACCACAACAAAGCAATAGTCAGCTTTTAATAAGTGTTTGACAGTTTCCAGGAACGCTTAGGAGCCTTGGGTATTCTAGCTCCTTTAGTCTCGGGCTACGGACTTCTTCATGTAAGGTGAAGACACTAAAATATTGAAAGAGACGTTCCCATATGCCTAGCTCAAAGCCAGAGCACTGGCTGGGGACTGGAGAATCCTCTCATTTGAACTTTACTGTTGCTCAGGCCTTCATGCCCCAGGACTATCAGTGTGCCCCTGGCGATAAGTGCCTGGGGTTTGGGGGACAGGTTGTGTGAGCTCTGCAGTGGCCTCTTCTGGCAATGATATTAGCAAGCAATTTTACTGCATTCACTGGTGCAGGCGTTGTATCCGAAGTGGAGTCGGGGGGCATTCTTCTAGATAGAGGAAGTATGTTATATCCAATATTTCCTTTTAAAACTTGATTCTCCAACCTTTTCCTCCCTGAGAGTTATGTTATTGAGAGAAAAGAACTGAGGTTGTATCTGCCTCTAAGCTTCAGAATGTTGCTGACTTGGCTGGGGCAATTTTAGGCTCCAAGAAGTAGCAGAGGCCAATCCCTGGGCTGGGTCTCAGGCCAAGAGATCTCCAAGGTCATATCCAAGAAGAAAAATCAATAGGTTTGGGAGGAGTAGGATCCAGCCCAGAAAGTTGGGTCAAGACTGGGCCAGCATAGGCATTTC
Organism: Peromyscus eremicus; assembly: GCF_949786415.1. Lineage (NCBI taxonomy): Eukaryota > Metazoa > Chordata > Mammalia > Rodentia > Cricetidae > Peromyscus > Peromyscus eremicus. The sequence continues at coordinate 26,272,854 of NC_081416.1, forward strand.
TCTGGCTGCTACAGGATGTCATTGACCCTTGTGAATGTTAAAGGTCAGTGCATATGAGTGCAGGTTATATTTACACAGTGGGCTAAAATTAGCTGGCATGCTCTCCTGGCAACAGGGAGGATATAAGGTTCCCAATTTATCTAGCAATGCTAATTTTGGCACACCCCAACATGGTTCTTCTGTTCTCAGTGGATAGACATTCAACTACAACAACATCCTTTTCCTTCCTCTTCCTCTTCTCTACATTTTAGGAAATTACAGATATAAACCCAGGCTGACTTTGGTTCAGCACCAATTCCTACAAATATGAGCGTCTTAGCAGGAGCCTTGTAAACTCAAGAGTTTAGCAACTAACTCCTTGATCTACAAAAACTCCATGTTACAATGTTTTCAGCAAATACCCAAGAACAGTTAACTAAGAAGGTCATCAACTGGAGCATTTGCATTGTGTTACTGGGACATTCAGGGGAGGGTAGATGAAGGTGGGCTACCCATGGTGGAGGCAGGTTGAGCCTGGCTCAACCTCCCTGGAGTCTGTCCTGAAGAAGAGGGAAGTTCTATGTATCTGGATTCAACATGGAAAACTGATGAGATCCATTATCAATATCTATCAAAGAGTAGTATCAGGACATGTGCCAGGCATTCATGATACAGCCAGTAGAGAGTGTAGACTAATAAGAGTCTAGATGTGTTTTAAATTAAACCTGATTCAAGCTACATGGTCTACTTGGGTAGCAGGTAGTTGACTTGAACATTCTGATCAACACTATGCTTGTCCTTAAAGAGAGACCGGTGATTGTAAAACTTAAAGTCCCTGGTGTCTGAGGATGGCTAAAAGAATAAATGAGGGAGATGTGGGAAAAATATGGCCTCCAAAGATCAGAAAAGCTTCAATAAGAGGAAGCGACTGTTATATTAAGGTGCTAGAGAGGTATATTAGAAAATGAAAGAAAACCATCTGTTTTTATGAAGTTTAAAGATATATATCTGAAAAATAATACTTTCCCATTTTTCTATTGCCAGTGTCTGTGAACTTGTGCTTACTAATATTAAACTAGGGCTCTGCCTTTGTCTAAATATGATTTTTCTTTTTTCTTCCACTTCACTTATTTACATGATGGCTTTATGGTATATCTTTTGATATGTAAATATTCATGCAAAACACATGTTTTTAGAGTGAATTTATTAACCTATTATTTCTTGGGTGAGTTTTACATCATAGTTACAAAGGTCTAGTTTTCCCGTACTTTTGTGAACTCATTTTCTCATGCATGTCTTTGATTTATCTTTAATTAATTTTGTATGGGCCGAACTGCTTGGTTCAACTTTACTTCTCACAGTCAGGCCACTCATTTGTTTGAACAATATGTATTGAATAAATAATATTTTCCCCAATGAATTTGAAATGCCACATTGCTGATTTACTGTCTAAATGTATTTGAGTGTATATCATATTTCAATTAGAATACACTTGTTTATTAACTTATGTGCCCCATTGTTAAAATTATTGTGGTTTTCTAATGTGTGTTAATATCTACTCATGCATTTTAAATTTTAGAGTGCTTTTACTAATTTGAAATTTTTTCTATAGAAACTTTTAATTGGCTTGTTTAAATTTCAAATGATCCCTATTGGTAGTTTTTAATTTTAATTGTAATTTTATGTGTTTAGATGTTTTGTCTGCATGTATGTCTGTGCACCATATGAGTACTTTGGGCCCACAGAGGACAGAAGAGGGCATCAGATCCCTTGGAATTGGAGTTAGTTTGTTGTGAGCTGCCAAGTGGGTTGTAAAAATGGAATCCGGGTCCCCTGGACGAGCAGTAAATGCTCTTCACCACTGGTAATTTTAGTGGAAGGTATTCTAATCAACCTTGAAAGAACTGATGATTTTATGGCCTGGGGATTTTCCATCTGACCACAAAGCAGCTCTCCCATTTGCTCCCATTTTTTGATGCCTCTGTAAAATGCTCCTTTTCCTCTCTGAGGATTGCCAGGGCCCCCTGAATGGCCGCTAGATGAGGGGTCTACTATTAGGGTCTGAGAGAAGCCCCCAAGAAAGACCATCAGTCATGTATGCAATCAGCAAGAGCATTTATTATTTCCAACATGCTGGGGTGGGAAATAGCAACCCTGAAGGGAGGTTGCAAGTGCCTTTTAAGCAGCGTTAGAAGAATTCGAGGGAGGAGGGATTAATCTGGTGCTGACTGGTGGAGGAAAGATTAGTCTAGGGGCTGATTGGTGGGAGGCTCTAGTGGTTAGGGACCTTCCAGCTGCAGAGTAGAGAAAGCTATCTTTAACTAGCAGAAGTCTGAGGGTGGGGGGCTCCTGCTGAGCCAGCAGAAGGCTGTGGGGGCACCTGCTGATTGTTTGCCCCTGAGTTGTGATCTTCCTGAGAACTACTTGCTCAGCTCCAGCCAGTTCCAGTAAACTGAAACTAAGGTTTGGTCCCTGGCAAGGCTATTCAAAACCTATCATGGCTCTGGTTTGGCTCCCTGGCCCTCTCATCTACCACTGAGCTGTACTCTCAGCACCAAATGCTCTTGTAAACAGCATATATGGAAGACTACAGTCTAATATGAAATGTCCTCCACAGGCTCATAGTTGAAGGCTTCGTCCCAGGTTGGTGGTGCTATTTTGGGAGGTTCTGGAAACATTAGGAAGAGGACCTAGATAGAGGAAGTGGACTACTGGGGACTTGTGCTTAGCGGCTGTGTTTTGCCCTGGTCCTTTCCTATTTTCCACCTTTCTGATTCCTGACCATACCAGGTAAGCAGTCTGCCCCACTCCCTTCTCTTTGAACATTGTTGATCGTAGTTTACTCCTAGATTGAAACCTCCCATCTTGCAGGGAAGCTCCTTAAGACAGAAAGTAAACAACTCTAAATATCTTCAGGAAGTCCCTGAAACTGACCAGATTCACTAGGTCCCCTTTTTCTCTATGAGTAAACAGTAAAGACAGCTAAGAGGCGCTCTAAAAAGAAGCCAAAGCAAAGAGGACTCAAAGACCAGCTGAGCTTCCTAGAAGAGGTTTGAACCAATAGAACTGCTTGGAAAGGACGTTCCTCAAGCTGTCGAGCTTCATGCAAGCTCTGCAGTGTGCTCCAGATTCCCAGCTTTTGTGAGATGTCACCCATACTAGGGTGGGCTTTGGGGATGCAGCTGTCTTTTAGTCGTTTCTGCCCCTGTAAGTAACCCCTCACCCATATTCCTTTAATTAACCCAAAAAAAACCTTATTGTTCATCAAGTTGGACTTTGGTGGCATCTCTACTTTAGTCTGTTGTGGTTCCCTATCTGGGGTGAGCACATGAGTGTGTTTAATCTCCCCAGGAAAACTCTGTTACACAACACATGTGCATGGTTATGGGATCATTTACTTAATCATGGGCAATATATCAATACCTCATCACTGAAGAAAAATTACTTCACCATCCAGAGGCCATTGACTTCCAATAGCTTGTTAGCTAGGGGTAGGAACTCAAGATCCTCTCCCCTGTATGTGTTTGAGTATTTGAGTACAGAGTATCTACTCTGTATTTCAGTTAATTCACAGACTACATTCCCTCCACTACTTCCTATGTCCTATGAATTACTTCCTGAAACATTTACAAATTGTTTTCAATACCTTAGAAAATTATATAGAATATAGTTTCTTAGTTATAATTTGAGAGGCAATTGAATTTTATGGTCTTATTTTCTCTTCTTCATTGCTTATTAGTTATAATTCTAGTTGACTGTAGTAATTGAATTAAGGCTTGTAGGTCTTATCTTTAATTTACCACATTATGCAGCCAAATGATGTATAATACCATTTCATGCTTGCTATAGAAACTTTGCAACAACATGCTTCTATTTCTTTTCTCCCAGACTTTAGAGCATAGTTGTCTTTCATTTGTTATTACAGGCAGACATAGGCCAGGGCTTGGGAAAGAAAGGGAAGAGAAGAGACAGGTAAATCTGAAGCCAGTCTTTAGAAGAACCGTGTTCCTCTGCATGTTCTGTGGAAGAGAGTTGCTAAGTGTGTTGGGTGTATAAAGGTTTAATCTCCAATCCCAGGGGAGCTGTAATTTTTCTGCCTGAGGAGTTCATGAGTGTGTATTGAATAAATAAATGAATAAAACTATGTGTATTATAAATCTGTTACTGCGTTGTTTTTCTTTTAAAAATGTATAAAATTTAGATAATAAAAAAATCTTACATAGTTACTCACAGAGTTGACATTTCTAAGCTCTTGATTCTTTGTGTCTATATTTACTTTGGTCCTGTATACTTTCCCTAATGTTTTTATGACAAAATATCTTCCCTGTTCCTGAGAAAGTCTTTATTTTACCTTTTATTTTGAAAGCTATTTCCTCTTAGTAAAGGATTCTGGTCTGATCTCTTTTTCAGTAGTTTGAGCCTTTGCCCCATTGTGTCCTCATTACATTTTGTGGAGGAGAGGTCTGCTGTTATCCTTCCTTTGTTCTTCCTGTTTCCCTGTATCGTTCATTTCAAGCAACTTGACCCTTAATTTCACCTCTTCCAACACACACACACACACACACACACACACACACACACACACACACACACACACACACACACACGCATCTGTTAACCTTGGATTTCTTTTACAGTTTTCACTAAGTTTGGAAATTTGGAATATTATTTCTTAAACATTTTTCTGCTTTGTGGACTCCAGTTACACTTTTGTTAAGATGTTTGAAGTGCCCCCAGCTCACTGGTGCTCTTTCTTTTTTTCTCTAGCCCCCGCTCCCTCTTCCTCCATCCCTCCCTCCTTCCCTTCTTCTTTCCCTTCCCACCCCCCTTTCTGAAACAGGTCTCACTCTAGCTCTGGCCAGCCTTGAATTTATGGAAATCCTCCTGCCTCAGCTTCTTGAATGCTGGTTGTGATCCCCCCTCAGCTCTACTACCTTCCACAAATTCTGTTTCATTCTGTGTCTCGTTGTCCGAAGTCCTTATTGATGTTTTCAAATGCACTCATCTCTTCTTCCTCAGTGCCTGATCTACTATGTCAATCATATCCCAAATATTTTTTAGCTCACACTTTGTAGTTTCAATTTCTAGATGCTGATTTAGAATGCTTCTTTAAAATTTCTATGAGTCTATTTAATTTTTACTACAAAGAATTCAGTTATAATAGCTGTCTTAGTAGTTTTGCTAATGTTAATGATTGTGTGAGTTTCGGAGTAGCTTTAATTATTTTTCTCCCTATTATGGGTTGAATTTTCCTCCTTTGTATGGTTGACAACTTTGCAGAAGATCTTAGATGTTGTAAAAAAATTTTTTTCTGGGATGCAGTTGTGTTATTTGGAAATACTTTGATCCTTTTGGATCTTGCTTGTAAGACTTGCTAAGTGCTAAGCAAGACTGGGACAATAGTTTAATGGGATGCTACCTTTTCTCCACTACTCAAGTCCCTCCTGTGTGTTTACTCCATGTTTCATGAATCTGTTCTGGCTGGTGATTGCTGGTGTTGTTACCTGAAATTCTTCCTGTGATTCTTTCACCAGCCTCCTCATGCAGTTCCTTCTCATGCATGCGCTGACCAGCATTTAGCTGACCACGCAAGAGGAAGTCTCCAGGTTTTTTTGGTGTACTGTTTTTCCTCCTTAGTGTTGTATATCAGAAACTCTACTTGCTTTGGCCTCCCACTTTCTCTCAATCCCATCCCTCAGCTCTGGGAGAACACTGCATCCACTTCGTGTTTCATTCTTGAGCTGTAGTCTGTGTAGCCTTGATTGGGAAGTTGAGGCATTAACTAGTCTCATCTTTTTCATAACCTCATGGATCTTTTATTGCTTGATGTTCAGTGTCTTTAAAACTGATATTTCATACATTTTGTCCATTTTCTTTTACCGTGGGAAAACAAGTATGGCCCCATTCCTTCGTGTTGGCTTCAATCTAACTTTAAATATCTCCAAGAGGGAGTCATCATGGGGTGTGAATGGCTGAGTTGTCTCGGGTACAGGATGAGATGGAGACCTTGAGAGTATACTCTGGGAGGCATAGTTAATGGTTCTAGAACCTTTTCCTAAAGGACTCACTTTCCCACACAGGTCATATCTCTGTTGTGTTCATTCTGAGCTCTGCTTAGATGAGGTTGATGTCCTGGCTGAGCTGCTTCTGTATCTTTAAGAGACAGATTTATGGAGATGTTCCCTGCCACCCTCTGTGGGAATTAAAGGGAACGATAAGTTCATCAGCTGACTTCAATCAGCAAAGCTTCCAGGCATCTCTGATGTACTGAATTTATGAGAGTTGAAAATTCCATAGGCTTTGGAGCCAAACTGCAATTCACATGTGAAGTAAATAGGAATTAGTTTGTGATTCTGCTGTTTTGTTTCCCAGCCCAGCACCTCCTGCAAAAATAGAAATATCAGTGCCTGGTGGTACTGAAGCTTGCCAACTGATACTGTGACCCGGAGGATCGTGCTAGCTGGCAGGCCGCCACTGCCGATGGGGAAATCATTCCTGTGTGATAAGACAAGAACAAACGCTTTTCCAGTGGCTGAGATTACAACGGGCTCTGCCTTACGACAACAGTGCTTCAAGCTTCACATAGCAGTCATTTTTGCTAAATATTCGTATGCTTATTTATACTCTCGTTGGTCTAATCTGAAATCAGGGGGTTTAGAATTTAAGGCACAAACCATTTCCCATTTGCCAAAGGAAAATGAGTAGACTCTGGCAGAGTAGTTCACGGGTTGAGGGAAGAATGGGGGCAAAGGATAGGTAGACAAATCCATAATCAATGGGTCCTTAGAACTCTGTGCGTTCTGTTGAAGGGAGATGCTAAGGTCTAGGGGTGTATCAGTTTACACTCTGATCTGGAGTGAGGGGGCTGCATTTTTCTTAACCTAGCAGTGCAAAAATGTGTGTTGAATGAGTAGACAGATGAGCGAAAATTGATTTTTAAAAAATAATGCAGCATGGAGCCTGAGGAGGTGAATGGAGAATATTTACACTCTGGGCTGGTATGTGTTATCCCTGCGGGCCTTAGCTAGGGATGCTGTGCATACATTTGAGAACAAGGGGAGGAAGGAGAAAGAGGGTGGTGGGAAGGGAGGAGAGGGAGAAGGGAGAGGGACAGAATGACAGGGGGACTGGAAGCTGGTTGAGAGTGGGCCGTCCTGGGAGTCCTCTAGAAGCCCTCTGACCAGCCACTTAACCCCTGCCCTCCTTTCTACATTCACATGAGTCCTGTCTGCTTATGTCAACTGAAGAGCTTACGGGCTTTAAAGCTTCAATGCAAAATGGATACTGGCAATTCAGGGTACTTTGACGGGATTGTGGAAAGGGAATGTAGACTTTGTAATTGCCTCCAGTGGACAAAGTTCTATCTGGATTCTTTGTGGAACAGTCTAGGGACTGGTCTGAAGATTGGGAGTGTTGTCCCCGCCACATCTGTGCCTCCACATGGATGTGAGCAAATTTGTTTTCTCTAAGGACTGGGTGACTGGAAGGTTGTGTTGTAAGATCTGGGAAGTCCTCTGGGCTGGAGCTCCTCTGTGATTCTACAGAAGGACTGACCCCTCCCAGTCCTAGGGTGATGTAGATACCCTGGAACTCGATGCTCAAGAGGAGTTTGAGATAGAGGACATGCTGAGTCCCCAGGCTGCCCCAATTTGATATGGTGAAGCCCCACACATTAGCGTCGAGAGAAAAGTTACCTGGCAAACAGCAGATACACAAGAACTAAGGAGTCTGTGCTGTGGGATGTTCTGTATGGCAAATATGTTAATAAATAAAACACTGATTGGTCAGTAGCCAGACAGGAATTATAGGCGGGACTAACAGAGAGGAGAATGAAGGGAACAGGAAGGGAAGGAGGAGACTGCCTGCCTGCCGCTGCCAGGACAAGGAAGATGTAAAGTACCAGTAAGCCACAAGCCACGTGGCAAAGTACAGATTAATAGAAATGGGCTAAATATAAGAGTAAGAGCTAGACAATGATAGGCCTGAGCTAATGGCCAAGCAGTTTAAATAATATAAACGTCTGTATGTTTATTTTATAAGTGGGCTAAGGTATTGCTGGGGCTTGGCGGGACCCAGAGAGAAAACTCCAGCTACAGTCTGCTTAGCACTGGAGACCTTGTCTTTTGAAAGTGAGATGCCTCCTGCCCTGCTTTTTCTAGTTTTCTTCACCACAGATACAAATACATTTGCCCTGCAGCTTAGTCTGGATTAGTCCTTCACCAAGGCAGGAATTACTGTTATCAAGGTTATTAGGGTCAAAGCCTTGGCCCTGCTAACCCCAACAAGCTAGACCATCCCCAAAAGACCAGTTAAAAAAGTAAGTATTATTTTTATGAGTTCTCACCTATCCATTGTAGGCCTTAATATCTGGGCAAATGGAGTCCTAGTCAGAAACCCTTTCCTACAGCTGCATCTTATAGGATGTTGCCTATGTTTTCTTCTAGCAATTTAGCATTTCAGGTTTCACATTGAGGTCTTCTATCTGTTTGGAGTTGGGTTTGGGACAGAGAGACAGATAGGGTGTCTAGTTTCATTCTTCTAAACATAGATGCCCAGTTTAAGGGCTACAGGCAATTAACAACTGCTGAGAGATGGAGAATTAGTCTTCCTCAGATACGAGCCCCATAAATGGGTATCTAATACTAAGAAGTCAGCCCTAAAAATATACATGTAAGTAATACTAAACAAACTCAGCAGGCTGCATTTATACATTTATTTGCATATATACGTAACAATAATAGCAAAAGGAGAAGAAGCCATGGATTTGAGAGGTAGTGTGTGGGGCACCCAGAAGAGTTTGGAGTGAGGAATAATATAATTAAAATTTTATAGGAGGAAGAGGCAAAGCCATGGATTTGAGAGGTAGTGTGTGGGGCACCCAGAAGAGTTTGGAGTGAGGAGTAATATAATTAAAATTTTATAGGAGGAAGAGGTGAAGCCATGGATTTGAGAGGTAGTGTATGGGGCACACAGAAGAGTTTGGAGTGGGGAGTAATATAATTAAAATTTTATAGGAGGAAGAGGCGATAATGAGTCAACACGGCCACACTGGGAAGAAAAGCAAAGAGATCCAGTGAAGCTATGGGACTGTGCTCGGGATCCTGACATGAGTTTTAAGTCTGAACGAAAGGCAAGAGGTATGCAGAGCTAAGCAGTAGTCCCCGTCAAGGTGTGGTCCTGGCCATTGTCTAAGCTTTAGTCTCTTCTGCAAGGTAGCCTGACAGACTGTGAGAGTGGTATGAAGCCTCTCTCCAGCAGACATGTTGCCACTTTGGCTGGCACTAGGCCTCAGCCTTTTCCTTCTTCCCATGGCATGCCATGCCTGGCAGAGATGCCAGTTTCTTCCAGGCCCTTGTTTTAATTGTCCTGGAACCAAAAAGGAGAGAGATGTGTCTCAGAACATCACCATTCAAGTCAGGGTGGTCGTGTTACCCTGGCATAGGCACACACTGGTATGACTCAAATGATAATAAAAATAAAAATGGTATTTTTAATTGAATATACACCACAAACTTTAGAGAGTCAGAAATAGTGCATTTCTATAGTTTTTTTTTTTTAATGTTAAATATATTTCAGAGTCTCCATCCTGCCAAACTAACAGGAAATCCATCTTAATTATTAGTGAGGTGCCATGCTGATTACTATTGGGTAAAACAGCAGATCATTAGCATGACCATTTTGCCAATTAATTGTTGGGTTACAACTATTCTATGACAAGCCTTGGAGCCAGTTACCAGGGTTCAGCTTCCTTCAGCCTGATACATAAAGATATACCACCTACTAGGATTCTTCCAGAGGGTGGGATGAGGGTCCTAGAAGAAATTCTAGTATGGGTGGGG